>NW_025783371.1:0-29939 GCF_021130785.1 Homalodisca vitripennis | reverse complement strand
TTGCACTTGTAACACTAATGCCATTTAAAACCCTCTAAGTGGCAAGCGACGTCTGAGACGTTCCATTTACGCCGCCGTGACGTGGCAAGCGGACGTCTTAGAAGTCGCTTCACATTGCCGCTTATTGCTAGGCAACCGAGTAATTATTTTTACGCCTAGTTTGCACAGTTGCGTTCACACCACTAAATTTCAATATATTTCATATAGTATCATCAACATCACGATGAAATAATCAATGGTACTAACTGAAATAATCCTAAGTTTTCTCCCGCGGTCCGTGGCAAAACTAGCTGAGTAGGCCTACGTGACTGTTTCGTTTTCTTTGTCTTGTAATGGTCGTTTGTTGTTGTTTGGTGTTGTGTTTTACAATATTTTTACAATGGATGTCAATCTAGGAAGTAGTAGTATACGTGATATATTACAAGGTGAAGAAAGTTTTTGGTAGTTCAGATGAAGAAAGTGATTTTGCTGTCGAAGAGTGGCCTTGATATTGAACATGGGATTAGTTAGACAAAAAAATATAACTGATTATTGGAGCAGAAAAGGCAATAGACAAACTCCTTTTTTCCCTAATAATATGTCTTTGAGAAAATTTCAGTTGATTACTTCAATGTTACATGTTAGCCGCTCAACAACCGTTCGCACGCAATGATCCAACTTTTGATCCTTGGAATAAAATCAGAAGCTTTTATGATTACATCAATTTGAAATTCAAAGAACATTTTTGTTTCCTGGGACAAAATTGTCCATAGATGTGTCTCTCATTGCAATGAAAAACAGAAGTGTATTTATTTAGTACATGCCTAATAAAAAAACATGCCCGTTACGGGATAAAAAAATTTGAAATGTGTGACAGTGAGACAAATTATGTTTGAATGTTTCTCTGTACACAGGAAAAGACTTTTTAGCAAATGAACCAGGTCCTTTTACTCAAAAGGTAGTTTTGGAACAGTTTGACTTCTTGTGACTTACTCAAATAAAGGGTATCATATTTTTACAGACAATTATTACACCAAAAATTCCATTGGCCCGTGAGTTGCTAAATAAAAACACTTTTATAACAGATAACAATTAATAAAAACTCCAAAGAACTTGCTAAAAGTATTGTTAGTGCCAATTTAGGGGTATGTATATATATATATGTATATATAGGGGTATAATAAATGTCCCGCTTTATTATTTCAACTAACAAATAATGGTGTTTAGTAAATAAAAAATTCGACTTTTCATTCTGTTTAAAATTCAAAAAAGTGTTATATATATAAATAAAATCATCAAACTTTAAAACTTTTTCCTTTAATGTGCTTATTAAGAAATCAAAATATTGGTGAAAAATTATGTGATAGATACAATTTACGCAGTATATAAAAGCTATTTTGTATGGTATGACACTGTTTTTTTCGTTATTTCCTAAACATCAATTTTATTATTTGAAGGAAACGTACCCTGTTGGACGAGGTTGCCTGACTAAAAGCTGTTAGGTAGAGATCCGGACGTAGATAATTCGACATCTGTAACTGTGATTGGACCGCGAATGATTATGTTGTAGGAGGGAGTTGTTTTGATTGAGTTTTATAAAGACATTGGGAACTATCGTTTAAACGAAGTCTTTAACCTAAAGAGAATTTTAACCTCATAAATACAACATTACATTACATGTATTGCTAGTTCTTATTTGACAGACAGTATTTTATAAAATGTATTTTTAAACATAAAGCAATCATTTTTTTTAGTTTAATAACTAATCTGTTCTATTTTTTGGGGGTTTTTGCTTAAAAATGACAGTAATTTAATCGCGTACTTATTTAACACACTGAATAACTGGTTTGGGTATACCTTAACTTCGGTAGGGGTTTTTCGTTGCATTTTTTAATAATGTAAAAAAACAAGAAATAAGTATTATGTTGTAAAAAGAAAATAACATTAAAAAACTAGTCCTAATTATTAACAAATATGAATTAAATTATAATAATAGGAAAATTTTGCATCACCACAGTTAAAAGGTTTTAAGTTACGAGGGGTTAGCTATTCTGACCAGAAGAGTTACATATTGTCCGTGTTAAGATGGATTATTATCGATGTTGGGAGAACAAAATAGGCAGTTTTTTGTTTTATCGTGGTTTTTATTCTAGCTATAGCCTTGAAACTGTATATGTTATTTCAGAGAAGCCTGTTAAGCGACACTTGATGAGGCCATCCTCTTATATTAAAAGCGTAGTATTTTACTTAGGAACTAATAAATATTTAATTTTTCAAAGTTTTGAACTTTGTGGGAAAACAAAATACATGAAAAAAGTGACAGAACAAATAATCTGCATTAGGATAAATAAAAAACACTAATATAATGAGCAATTTACATAAGAAAGATTAAATTCTAAATTAAAGGGAAATCAGTCAAGTAAAAGCGAGAGAAATCGGAAACATCAACAGTTATTGTACAAGGGAACAAACTTTGGAAATACAAGACTTATTGCAGATGATAATATTGCTTTGACAAAACAGCTGAAGTATTCAGGTAAACCTTCTTTAGCAAATTTTTATAAAGACCTAATTTATTATTAAAAAGCGTTATATTGTTAGTTTTTATTCCACTATATTAATGCAATTATCATAAATTGAATATTGATAATATTGGGTTATTATTACTAACAATTATAATAAAAAAATAATGATTATATATACCTTATATACATTTAAAATAATTTCCTAGAGTAGAAACAAAATTTGTTGAGTTTTATAAAGATTTCTACAAATATTACATGAAAATTCTTTATTATTTGTATCTTTTTATACTTATACATACTTTCAATAACTGACTTTGACGTACTACCCATTTAACTGTGGTAAATATGATTGAGTTTTTACTATATCTATGTATTTTCAGTAAGCTTTTCTACTTATCAATTCTTTTAATTATAATGGTTTAAAGATACGTCTTTTTAATTATTCACTTCTCAAGCACCTAATTCAAGTTTAATTTTATGCTACGATATACGCTTTTCACTGGTATAATAATTTTATAATTCCAGTACTTTGGGTTTTTTTTTACTTATTCATAGTTATATTTTTACATGCCTGAACCACTTATAAATAATGGTTCTCTTAAAATACATCCTAACTGTTGCCCCTCTCAAGAAACTTCGTTGTAAACAATCGAATTACGGAGTTTTTCATTTATTGTAAGTTTAAATGCTGTCTGCGACCGTCGCATTTTCTAACATTGTACAGACTCCCCTTATAGCTTGTTTGATAACTTATATACTTGCAAAGACCACTAGACTATAAGTTGGGAAAAATAAGATTAAACAATCTAAAGCCAAAATCGTAAAATTTAATTTGGCATATATCTCAAGATTGTAACGTTCATCTTTAGGCTATATTAATCACATAATACAATATAAGCTGACTTATTTAGTATTAATTCAGGCCTCCTGTACCGATGGTAAAAGATGAGTAATTAATAAAACACTAAGACAAAGACTAATTACATTCCTGAGAGCGGAACAAAACCAATGCTCACATTCTCTCTACAGTCCGCTTAGTTAACTACTTTACGTGATAAATTGTCTCACCTCTTTACTGTATAGGTTGTGCTTGGATTGTACAGAACTTAAGCTAATGTATATTCTACCTTACTTAGTTTTGTGAACTAAACAAGTTAAAATATGTACAGGTAATCATTGTTAAAAGTAATATCGACCTTTTTGTTGGATTATCTGAAAATGATTGTGATTCAAGACTAATTTTCAAGCACTCATTAATTTTTAATGCTTAGGAATCAAAAGGTAATTAATTCGTTTGTTTCTTACATATTAGGAATTTTTTATTATCATTAGGTTCTCCTGAATTTATCCTAAATTGTTTTCAAGTGTTTATTATTATATTTCAATCACCATAGGAAGTGTTTTTGTAGTATTATTTTAAATGTATTGAGTAAAATAAAAACTATTTATAGCCACCAAGGAATGCTTACACCACCTGAGTAGTAGTCGTCTTGACCTTCACATCTTTAGGTTTCAAAATCTAGGATACCAATATGGATTTTAATTGATTGATTCAATATAATCTTTTCTAAAACCTATTTGTTTAAGATCATAAATTTTTGAAGGACGCCATAAGGTTACCATTATTAACTGTACAGGACGCGATGTCTGATTCAGTTCTATGATAAATGTTCTGTTTTCATTATAGAATATAAAGCACTCTAACGATCCTGCAGGAGGTGTACCCTTGATCTGAAACTGTTATTTCACGAGCTTTGATCTATTTTATGAGATTTAAAGCTTGGTAAACATTGCATTATATGTGCCTAAACTGTAAAGCCTTTTATAGTGTAAACTGCAACCTTCTTGCTTCAAGAGAATGATAAACTTTAAGAAACACGAAAGGAGAAGGTCTATACGTATTCATATACAAGACTCGTCGATTATAGGAATGAACGAATTTTTATCAGAGTTTGAATTTATCAGTTTGGCAAGTCAAAAAAGAGTAGATAACACACTAGAGAACCTAATCTGGAAGTCCAAATCACACACTTTATGAAATCATCCATGACTGCTTAAGGAAAAATAATTATGTAAGGAAAAGTAGTTTTTGGAAGACATATGCTTAAGCATGCCTGTATGTAGCATTTTGACTTCGGTTTGACATATTTCCATATTTTCACAAGCTCGTTTATTCGAAAATGTTATAAAATACACTTCAGTCGATTTCTGGAAAACTTATACATGTAACCACCTAAATGCTGACATTTAAGGCAGAATAAATTACTATTACAAGATATAGTAGTAACAGCATGCGATATACCTAGATGGTAAATATTTTCCTTGTTTTTTATTGCCTAGTTTTAGTACGAACTAGTAATAAAAATTATAAAGAAAAAAAAAGCTCTTTATACTTTTAAACACGTAACTTATTTATAATCTCACAAACGACTTCCAACTTGCAAATTCTACTTAACGTTTTCAAGGCTCGGTATTTTTCTGGAATGCTTAAACGCGGGAATGTGCTTAAGCGTTAATGAAGGAAATACATAATTACATTTACACATTATTATATCATGGTAACTGCTTTAAACCATTACCGGGTATTTATTTAAACTTAAAGGTGGATATATGTATATTAAATCTGCTCTGGTCGTATATGTAGGGAATTAAATCTAATTTAACGAATAATTTAGCCATTTATGTGATCAAAAGAAACATATTTTTGGTATTATAATTGAAAGTAAATATTAATGGAATTATTTTACTCTTTTGAATGGTTTATGCAAGGGTTTAATATATTACACACATAAAAACACGGCATTTTAAAATTTGAAATATATACGATAAGACAATGTAATATGAAAAGCATCCAACATTAACGCAACTTTCAAGAAGCTCTGTCTAATCGTTATCTTTTGTATATAAGGAATCGAATAGGGTTTATCTTTTGAATGTGAATCAAATAATTTAATTGCGTTCGAGGTTTTTTTGTAATTAAGGGATTAGTCATGCTTTTTTAAGTTTTTGTTTGAATTACACGTTTATTGCATTACTTTAGGCTAACTCAGATCATTAATTTAGTTTTTAAAAAGATAGCATTACATACTAATATAAAACTTTTTACTTATAATTTTGTACTATTTATAAAAAAGTCTATGAATAAAATAAACATAAATGTCGTGAGCAAATACCTATACGTGGTATGTAGGTAGAATATTTATTACTAGAATATGAGATTTTTAGTTAAGATATCACATCCAAGAACATTTGAAGGCTAATTGTTTACCACCAAGTGCCATAACTACTATTAAGACGTCGATGATAACCGATGGGTTGCAAGATATTCGAATTTGGCCCAACCCTAAGATTGCATTAATAAGTTGCTAATTTTCCAATGTTCAATAATGAGTCACAAACCGCCACGTCCTATAATTGGCATAGCTTACTTTTAAATACACACAAATCATCAAAGAGAGCATAATGTAACTTCTGTTTTGCAACGAAAGTCCATAGCCTTTGCACCTGTAGGCGCACTGCTGGTTCGAATGAATGACATTTCGGATGCCAATGTTGAGTTTGCCTTCTTGGCAATGATAAAAAATACGTTAAACAAGTGTATAATTATTACCATTGTAATGTACTCTGGTCTTTTTATTTTTGTTCCGTAGTTGATTAGGGCTTTTTCCCGACCAAGAAAAAAACATATATTACGTACATAGATCTGAGAAGCCTACGTCTGTTAAAAGACAACCGAAATGGTTTCTACAACAGTTTTTAAATTTATAGTGTAAGTTGAATAGTAATGTACTTTTTATATCTAATTCTTAATATTTTCTACACAATAAAACAATTTTAAGTTAAAAGTACATTAAAATGGCACTATTTAAACTTTAGGGCATTTTCTGTGGTAGATTTCTCTTGTAGAGTACTTACCTAATGTCCGAAATCTAAAAAGGTGTGATAACTAATAGTTACTCATCAGAAAGTTTACAAACTATAAATGTAAACAGTGGTTAGATTAATTAAACATATATTCTTGCTGTGATGAAACAATATTTACACAGAAAATTTTATTACGTTTTTACAAGCTCTTTCAATTAATTTTTCGCAACTTCAGACCCTAAGATGGGATTTTTTCACTACTTTAAAGACCAGTAGGGCGTGACCCCAAGGAATTTTTGAAATAAGAATAGACCAATATTCATCCAAGTGACCGTACCTATATCCATGTATAAAGAACACATGAAAGCAAACAAACAAACAAAGGCACTTTCGCATTTATAATGATGTTAAGATACATATTACAGTATGAATAAATAGAATGAATAAATACCTGTCCCATTTGCACATACATTTAGATACATCTTTTTAGATAAATTTTATTTAGGCAACAATATAATAAAATGTCTAAGTAAATGTTTGAACAAAGTGAAATCAATATGAAACTACCTTCTTTTACTTTACTTTATTTAAATTTTACTTTAATTGCATGTATATATTTGATCAAAGACTTGATCTTGACTTGATGGCAAATATGTTAGAAGCAATCAATAAAGGTGACAAGAGAATGATGGATCTTTGGAACGAGGTATGAAACACAAGTAGAAAGTTATGTGAGGCCATTTATTCTTTACACGTTATGGTATATCTTTTATTTTATCAGGTAACGATGAGAGTTCGACAATGATTGATGTCGTTGGAAAATAGACGAAGCATTCATGACCATTTAGTTCGATGGTTTAATATTTTGTAGTGCACTAGAAAACTCAAACTTATTTTAAACAACCTTGGTCAAAAGTCAAATTCTAATCTAAACACTGTGTAAAAACTTCGTATCTTAATATGACATCGATGAAAGGTTTAGTCGTTTTGCATTTTTAGATTAGTTTGCAATCGGTTTTGAAATAATGTAAAGTTAAAGAGCACTCTTTTAGTGAAAGTCGTTAAAAAGTTAAATTGGAATTTCAATTTTAAATTCGAACCATACAGCCACAGCACATGATTTATTTCATGCTTAAAGTTGGAAACAGCAAACTTGTAATTTCTTAGTTACAAGTGTTATTTAACAAGTTAGAAAAAAACTTATTGGTTAATATATTTAAATAATTAGCTGGAGAGGTAAGTTCCAATATTTCCTAATAATTGTGCGTAAAATAGCAATGCATTTGTAAATATTTAAATGTATTATTTTAAATTGGCGTTAATATAGTTTATTTTCGTCAATATGGCCTAATACTCAATATAATAAGCAAATTATAAGGTATTTGCGAGGTCACAACTTTACTGTGGTTTTAATTTTGGTTAGAAAATGGTTATAAAAAATTAATGTTTTAAGCGTACCTATATATTTATCTGAAATATGATGTAAGTAGGAATAGGAAAGATTGAAATCTTTTAAAAACTTATCACAATTTAAATTTTTGCCCTACTGGAGCAAGTTAATCTAGGGGTTAAACACGATTGTGCTTAACTCTAATGGAAAGATCTTACCTTGTACATGGAACGTTAATTATACCTTCCTTTCGAAACGTAAAACTTTTAAATCACAAGACTTTTTAAAACAATAAAAAAAGTGTTTTTCATAATATAGAAATATTAAAATAAAATGTATGATTCCTTCAGTATTAACTGGGTTGTAGTACACCATCACCTGAAAATATTTCAAAAATATGGTGAGATTTAGTAAATGTAAAGTTCAGATATACATGTGTTTTTTGCTATTTCACTGTGAACATGACATACTGTGGAAAATGAATCGCTATTGCTGTAGGAAATGAGAGACTAAACTGGCGTAGAATGCAGAAAGCTAACTGAGTGGAAATGGAGCAGAATGGAACGGATATAACGCGTTTGTTTCGTCCCGGTGTTTATGTTCGTTTTCATTTAATGTATAGCCATTTTCCTTATGTTTTATTTTAGAATCAATCCATAACATTGCAGGGGCTTTATATTTGATTGGTTTACTCAATTTATAATCATATATTTAATTGTAAATAACAGTATGAATTTTAACCACTACTTGTTTATTTTATATGTTATTCTTGTACAGAAAATATTATAACAATTTGATTTAGTAGTTTTTACTATTTTTACAGCTATAATCTGATTATATATATATATATATATATATATATACGATCCGGAGAGATCCGGGTTCGACTCCAGGCGGAGCAAGTACTTTATGCGATTCAATGTTTACAATGTTTTTATTGCCATTTATACAAATTTAATATAAATAAAAGTCATTTCACAGGTATTTGGTATTCCGATAATATGTTAGTTTGGTTATTAAACGCATATGTGACAGATACGGCCAAATACAAAATTGCTGAATCGTAAAAAGTGAGGGCTCTGTGGTGTAATGATAGCATATTCACCAGGAAAGTGAGAGATCCGGGTTCGAGTCGAGTCCCGGTGGAGCAAGTACTTTTCACGATTCAATGTTTATTGAAATTAAATAAGGCTATTCCCATTTTTACAAATATAATTTATATATATATATATATATATATATATATATATATAAACCATTTATAAATTATTATAACCATTTATATAAAGTATACATAAGTTGATACAAAAATCTGAAAAGAATTATTGCTTTTTGCGACTTATTATAATCGATAGTTACAAGCTGTGTCCTTTGTAATAATAATCTTAATTACAAAATTATTTATATTACAATAATATATTTATTCTATAAAGAGATTAAACTGAGCCGGGGCTCAGTTTGGACAATTTATTTTTGTCTTTTATTTTGCCCACCTCGGCCACTCTTGTCAGTCGGTGGGGAGTCACTCCGTCAGAGTATTGATTTTCTGCCTGGTTGAGGTCAGCTGGTTGACCTTGACTAGTTTACCGACCAGCTGTTCACCGGCACCGGCACTGGCTCTGGCTACTGTTCGGAGCGGTCAGACACGTTCGGAGAAGCTTACTGTGTTCTGGCTGTTCTCTGTTCTTCCCGTTTCTCCATGGCTGGCTAATTCACCGACTTTCGGCAGGGTCCCCGTGAGTGCCGTCAGCGGGACTGGTGCGGCGAGTCTGCCCCGAACAACTGAAAAATTGAATGCCCCGCGCCCTGCCAGCGCTATTGGATCGGCATCCAAACGGAGTGTAGTGCTCCCATTCATTTCTTCTGTAACAAGGTTGGATTAAAAATGTTTTTTTTTTACTTCTTATACTGAACTTGCGAGGACTGGGGTGCAGGGAGCGCTGCCAGATGTTAGATCTGGAGGAGGGCCAGTACCTAGCCAGTATTTATTTAGTTAGTTACATGACCTGAAGGGGAGGATTTCATCTTTAATTCGGATTCGTGGAGGCAACTAAGCCCCCGCCTCCTTCGAAAATTGGCTTTAAATATATTTTTTTTAATTTCGGCTACAAACTTGAAACAAAATTACTTTTCAAAAATAGTGGGCCTAGAAATTCTACAACCTTTTTCCTCCCCTCAGTTCATAAAAAATGTACCTGTTAAAAATTTTATATTTACCACCGTCGTACCTGATATATGTTATTTATAGACCAAATTTCTATTTATTGTGTTATTATTATATTATTTATTTATTATGTTATTGTTATTATTGGAATTATATTTATTGTTGTTATTTAGTTTGTAAGTTACGCGGTGCACCGTGGTGCTGCATAATTGTATTTTACATGGAAATGTTTGCCACCTACTAATTATATTTTCTTGTACTCGAAATCTTGTCTCGTTTTTGTCTCTTCCCACTAGTGGCATGTGATTGTTTTTTTTATTTTTATGATTTGCTCCGAGTTTGGGAGGGGCACGCTTCCGAGGCCTCCTGTATTTTTCACTAACTCGGAACAAAATGGTAGCAGAGCGTGGTTACGTGTTTTTACCCTCTACGGGCCCGGGGTTTTTGTTTTGCCACTGGTGGTGAGAGAGATGAGTTGAAGTCGTTAGTTGACTTCCTGCGCCTGTGCCGTCTCGCTGTGCTATTTTCCGCCGATCGACAGGAAGTGTGTGAACCTATTTATTTCCTGATTATTGTTACTTGTGTGCTTTTGTTATATCTTGTCTTCATTGTTTTTTTTCTGGTTTTGTTCTGGTACGGCGTAGTGTTTTGTTGCGGTATTTTGGTTTCGCTGCCGTGTTTCGTGGACGGCAGGAATTCTGGGGACCCTGCTGAGAGTGTTGTCTCACTAAGTTATTCTCTTGTCGCCTTACTAATTTTGATTTGTTAGTTGTTGACTTCGAGTCAGTGTGTTGCTTGTTAGTCTGTTTCTTTTATTTATTTATCATGCCTGTCTCTCTGGTGCCTGAATACTTGTTGAAGGAGGATCTCCATTTTGAGTTTGTTGGCTCGTGGGCTTACTCCGGGTTCCGACTGCGAGTCCATGCGGAAGCAACTGCGTGATAATATGGAACTGGACACGACCTGGCCTAGAGATTTTGACGTTCCAGAAGCAGAGGCCTATTTTGGAGGCTAAGTTGGAGACGTTTGAGAATAGTCAGGAGGACTGGTTGGAGTCGCCGCCTACTGGCCGAGAGAGGGCTAGGTATTTGTCCCGGCTTACCCATCTACATATGAGGCTGTCGCTACTTAGAGCCAAGCTTACTAGTTCTGGTGATAAGGAGTGGTTGGAGGAACGCATCACCTTGGTTGACGGCCTGCTGACTGTACTCGAGAGGGACGAGGGGGCAAAGGCTCCTGAAAAAACTTTGTCTGCGATTGACTCTGCTGCGGCTGTTAAGGGTGAATGCCGGATCCCTGGGTCAGTTGTTGCAGACTTTGATGTGGGCGTGGCGTCGGGGGTGTCTGGTGTGGACGGGACCCTGCCTGCTGGATCTGGAGGACTAGGGACTGTGGTGACGGGATCCTTTGTTCAGTATCACAAGCTCCCAAATCCACTTACCCCGTTTGCTGCAGCGACTACCAACGGTGGATGGTCTGGATACTGAAGCTTTGCTGCGGTTTCTATCTGAGATCCTGCGACTGCATGACTTGCCTGGTCTTCAGGGGGCGAGCTTCCTGCATGTCATCTCTCCGTTTTGTAGGCCACCTTTGGGTGACTGTCTGGTTCGAGTTCTCCAGAGGGGTGGTACCCTGGATGATTTTCATAGGGAGGCATTGGATTTCTTTGTTCCTGGTCCGTTGAGGGAACGTCTTCGTGTGGAGAAATTCTTTAGGCCTCAGGGCAACGGAGAGAGTTTGGCAAAGTTTGTGGCCGAGGTGAGGGACACTGATAGGGTTTTAAGGCTCGATATCCCCGAAGGTACTGTGGTCACCACCATTCTTGAGGGTCTCAATCCTGAAGAGAGGTCCCGTCTGGTTTTTGCTGGTCGCCCTTCCACCTTTTCTGAACTGGACCGTCTGTGCATTGCTTCGCGCAGCGTGCAGTTTGCTGACCGGCAGAGGGCGGAGAGGAACAATCATCGTTCCATCCAGCCCTCCAGGGCTGTCACGGCCGTACAGAATCCCGTGGATGGGCCACATCACTCTGGTTGGCTTCATCCACCCATCTGCTATGCCTGTGGTGAACGAGGTCATACTCGTCGGGAGTGTCCTAGGAGATATCACACTGGTCCAAAAAACTAGATCAAAGGGGGGTTTTCTCTGAAGTTCCCCCGAGGTCTAAGAAAAAATTTCAAAAAAATAGTACCTGTGCGAAAAATTTGATTAATAGTTTGGACACTATGAGCCTAGCAGAAAAGGGAAACCTACGGCTTAGGACAGCATCTTCGGTGTGCCCTTATATCAATATCTTAGTGGGAGACTCAGTGCATAAGGCCCTAGTTGATTCCGGGTCAGCCTGTAGCCTCATCTCTTCCCGTCTTTTTGAAGCCATTTCAAGGTTAGGTTTGGTGAAGCACACCGAGGAGTCTTCTTTAAACTTGCTGGACTGCTTCTAATTCCCCTCTTTCCAATTTCGAAGAAGGCTTCAATCAAGTTTTAAGGTTGAATATTTTTTCATGGGTGTGGAGCTTCCTTGTGGCCCAGGACCTGAGTATGGATTGTATTTTGGGGGCGGATTTTATTCAAAAGACTGGTTTGGTGCTGGATCTTCAGGCGGGCCAGTCTTATTTCAAATTCAATCGGCGAGTGTCAGTCCCCTTTTCTGATAAATGCAAATCGACGCCGCAGGTTTGTGGAGGTGGAGTGTGAGGAAGGTTCTGCCCCTGGGGACCCGTTCGGTCACTTGGATGAGGAGCAAGCTGGGGTTCTCCGTGAGCTTTGCTCAAGATTTCCGGAGGTCCTCACACCCCAAGCTCGGTTCTACTCATCTCATTGAATATGAAATTCGTCTGACTGACACTCAGCCAGTACGCTCCCACCCATACAAGTTGGCTCCTCCAAAGATGGAGGTTATGCGTGGTATCATCAAGGATCTCTTGGATCAAGGAGTTATTGAGCCCTCAAACTCATCGTATGCCAGTCCAGCGTTCTTGGTTCCAAAGCCTAATGGAAAACATCGTATGGTGGTTGACCTAAGAAAACTTAATGCCAAAATTGAAATAGACTCAGTGCCTCTCCCCGATCTCCATTCTGCTTTTGATTGGTTCGGTAAGGCCAAATTTTTCACTATATTTGATTTGAACCAAGCATATCATCAGATTCCGTTGAAGAAGGAATCACGTCCTCTCACGGCCTTCTGTGTTCCGTGGAATTTGTATCAGTACCGTTCTGTGCCTATGGGGCTAGCTGTGGGGGCCCAAACGTTAACTAGGTTGCTTGACTCCATCTTCCACGATGTGAAGTTCAGATATGTCTTTAATTATCTTGATGACCTTCTGGTCTACAGTGAGTCTTTCACGGAACACGTTAAACATCTTGAGGAGGTCTTGGTTAGGTTGGGTAGGGCTGGCCTTAAAGTCAATCCGGAGAAGGTGTCTTACGCCAAGTCTGAAATATCGTTTCTCGGTCACCTCGTGTCGTCTAGGGGTGTATCTATAGACCCTGCCAGGACCCAAGGCATTCGGGATTTCCCTCCTCCGAAGGATGCCAAGGGTGTTGCCAGATTCATCGGCATGGTTAATTTCTACCGTAGGTTTATTCCTGACTTTGCCGAGGTGGCCGCCCCTCTGAACACCTTAAGAAGGAAAGACGCAAAGTTTCGTTTGGGGTGAAGATCAAGAACGTGCTTTTCAACTGCTTAGGGAGGCCATTATCCAACCTCCTGTGCTGCGAATACCGGACTTTAGTAGGCCCTTCATCTTGCAGACTGACTCCTCATCCTGTGCTGTAGGAGCTGTGCTTTCTCAAGAATTCGACGGTGCTCGGCAACCTATAGCTTTTGCATCTAGGACTTTGACCCTTCAGGAAAAAGAAATCTTCTATTTATGAGCTGGAGTGTTTGGCGGTCGTTTTCGGCATGGATAAGTTTCGGAGGTTCCTAGAGCATTCCGAATTTCTGCTGGAAACTGACAATCAGGCTCTTTCCTGGCTATTGGCCCATCCTCGACAACTCGGGAAGATTGGTCGCTGGGTTGTCAAAATTGCGGCCTTTAAATTCAGGGTGCAGCACATTCGCGGCACCCAAAACGTCGTCGCCGATGCTCTTTCTAGAATGTATCATCTACCCAGCGATCCTGTTGATTCTCAAGCACCGTTGTGTGGGGACTGTGATGTTGGATTTCCCTGCTGCCTTTGAGAGTTTTGGCTCTCACCAACTTCAAGACCCCGAGTTGTCAAACATCATTGGTGAGCTCCAGGAGGGAGAAGCCCACTCTCCTTACTTCTTGTCCAAGGGTGTCCTCTGCTGTCGTGCCCGACGCGGAGGTGGTCCCAAGATTGTTCTGCCGAGTGCCCTCATACCGATGGTCTTTTCCTATTTTCATGTTTCTCCCGTGGGCGGTCATTTAGGGATTCACAAGACCATCGCTAAAATCAGAGATAAGTTTATCTGGAAGAGTATGGACAGAGACATTGCTGGTAGAGTACGAGCTTGTCATCTTTGCTCGGTCAGTAAACCAGCACAAAATACCAAATTAGGACTTCTTTCCTCCGAGGTGGCGGAGCGGCCTCTTGAAAAGGTGTTCCTTGACTATGTGGGACCCTTTCCCCGTAGCAAGTCAGGGAACACCTCCCTGCTTGTCGCTGTGGATGCTTTCTCTAAGTTTTGCTGGTTGATTCCTCTTAGGAGTGCCACGGCGTCGCTCACCGTCAAGGCACTCAAGTCCCGCCTTCTACAGAATTTTGGAGTGCCCGCCACCTTCGTCTCAGACAACGGCACACAATTCGTGTCGAGGGAGTTTCATCGCTTCTGTTTTGGGCATGGAATCAAACATGTTACGACATCTCCTTACTACCCCCAGCCTTCTCATGCTGAGCGGTTCAACCGCAATCTCAGAGCCGCCCTCATCGCTTATCACGCTGAGAAACAAACTACCTGGGATGAAAACCTGAGCTGGCTTCAGTTAGCCTTCAATTCTGCTCTTCACGAAAGTCATGATTCCACGCCTTTCCAGGTCATGTTTAGTCGTCCTCCTTCTGATCCCTTGTCTAATCTCTGGAGTCTGGATAGTCTTCTACCAGTGCCTGGTACTCCCAATGTGAGTGACACTTGGGAAGCAGTCAGGGTTAAGCTCCTACAGTCTAGGGAAAGGGTGAGGAGAAAATTCAATAAGGGACGTATTGCTAACCCCTTCCAGGTGGGGGATCTTGTCTTTTGTAAGGCCCATCCGGTCAGTTCGGCCGTGGATAAACGGGCAGCCAAACTTTGCTATCGGTGGACAGGTCCTCACCGGATTCTTCGTTTTCTCTCCCCAGTTTACTGCTGAGTTGGTTGATCCCGTATCGGGGAGGTTGTGGCGGAAGGCCCACGTTTCTCATCTGAAGGCCTTCCGTGGTGATACCTCTGGTCATGCTCTGGATACTGGTGCGGCTGCGGGGGTGTCCGGGGACTGATCACCCCTGGTTTTCCCTGTGGTGTCCGTTTTACTCTCTTTCTATTTTCTTCTTTCTCCAAGAGAGGCGGCCTCTCAAAATTTCAGGAGGATCGTGTTTTGTCTGCCTCCTGCTCAGGACTTCGTTTCCTGTTAGGGTTCTCGACTTCCCGTTTCCTGTGCCAGAGCTTGTTGGTTCTTCTTTCAGTGGGGGAGAGGTTTTGTTTGGGGTTGCACCCTTTTTTAGTGGGGGAGGTTGAGCCGGGGCTCAGTTTGGACAATTTATTTTTGTCTTTTATTTTGCCCACCTCGGCCACTCTTGTCAGTCGGTGGGGGAGTCACTCCGTCAGAGTATTGATTTTCTGCCTGGTTGAGGTCAGCTGGTTGACCTTGACTAGTTTACCGACCAGCTGTTCACCGGCACCGGCACTGGCTCTGGCTACTGTTCGGAGCGGTCAGACACGTTCGGAGAAGCTTACTGTGTTCTGGCTGTTCTCTGTTCTTCCCGTTTCTCCATGGCTGGCTAATTCACCGACTTTCGGCAGGGTCCCCGTGAGTGCCGTCAGCGGGACTGGTGCGGCGAGTCTGCCCGAACAACTGAAAAATTGAATGCCCGCGCCCTGCCAGCGCTATTGGATCGGCATCCAACCGGAGTGTAGTGCTCCCATTCATTTCTTCTGTAACAAGGTTGGATTAAAAATGTTTTTTTTTTACTTCTTATACTGAACTTGCGAGGACTGGGGTGCAGGGAGCGCTGCCAGATGTTAGATCTGGAGGAGGGCCAGTACCTAGCCAGTATTTATTTAGTTAGTTACATGACCTGAAGGGGAGGATTTCATCTTTAATTCGGATTCGTGGAGGCAAACTAAGCCCCCGCCTCCTTCGAAAATTGGCTTTAAAATATATTTTTTTTAATTTCGGCTACAAACTTGAAACAAAATTACTTTTCAAAAATAGTGGGCCTAGAAATTCTACAACCTTTTTCCTCCCCTCAGTTCATAAAAAATGTACCTGTTAAAAAATTTTATATTTACCACCGTCGTACCTGATATATGTTATTTATAGACCAAATTTCTATTTATTGTGTTATTATTATATTATTTATTTATTATGTTATTGTTATTATTGGAATTATATTTATTGTTGTTATTTAGTTTGTAAGTTACGCGGTGCACCGTGGTGCTGCATAATTGTATTTTACATGGAAATGTTTGCCACCTACTAATTATATTTCTTGTACTCGAAATCTTGTCTCGTTTTTGTCTCTTCCCACTAGTGGCATGTGATTGTTTTTTTTTATTTTTATGATTTGCTCCGAGTTTGGGAGGGGCACGCTTCCGAGGCCTCCTGTATTTTTCACTAACTCGGAACAAAATGGTAGCAGAGCGTGGTTACGTGTTTTTACCCTCTACGGGCCCGGGGTTTTTGTTTTGCCACTGGTGGTGAGAGAGATGAGTTGAAGTCGTTAGTTGACTTCCTGCGCCTGTGCCGTCTCGCTGTGCTATTTTCCGCCGATCGACAGGAAGTGTGTGAACCTATTTATTTCCTGATTATTGTTACTTGTGTGTTTTTGTTATATCTTGTCTTCATTGTTTTTTTTTCTGGTTTTGTTCTGGTACGGCGTAGTGTTTTTGTTGCGGTATTTTGGTTTCGCTGCCGTGTTTTCGTGGACGGCAGGAATTCTGGGGACCCTGCTGAGAGTGTTGTCTCACTAAGTTATTCTCTTGTCGCCTTACTAATTTTGATTTGTTAGTTGTTGACTTCGAGTCAGTGTGTTTGCTTGTTAGTCTGTTTCTTTTATTTATTTATCATGCCTGTCTCTCTGGTGCCTGAATACTTGTTGAAGGAGGATCTCCATTTTGAGTTGTTGGCTCGTGGGCTTACTCCGGGTTCCGACTGCGAGTCCATGCGGAAGCAAACTGCGTGATAATATGGAACTGGACACGACCTGGCCTAGAGATTTGACGTTCCAGAAGCAGAGGCCTATTTTGGAGGCTAAGTTGGAGACGTTTGAGAATAGTCAGGAGGACTGGTTGGAGTCGCCGCCTACTGGCCGAGAGAGGGCTAGGTATTTGTCCCGGCTTACCCATCTACATATGAGGCTGTCGCTACTTAGAGCCAAGCTTACTAGTTCTGGTGATAAGGAGTGGTTGGAGGAACGCATCACCTTGGTTGACGGCCTGCTGACTGTACTCGAGAGGGACGAGGGGGCAAAGGCTCCTGAAAAAACTTTGTCTGCGATTGACTCTGCTGCGGCTGTTAAGGGTGAATGCCGGATCCCTGGGTCAGTTGTTGCAGACTTTGATGTGGGCGTGGCGTCGGGGGTGTCTGGTGTGGACGGGACCCTGCCTGCTGGATCTGGAGGACTAGGGACTGTGGTGACGGGATCCTTTGTTCAGTATCACAAGCTCCCAAATCCACTTACCCCGTTGCTGCAGCGACTACCAACGGTGGATGGTCTGGATACTGAAGCTTTGCTGCGGTTTCTATCTGAGATCCTGCGACTGCATGACTTGCCTGGTCTTCAGGGGGCGAGCTTCCTGCATGTCATCTCTCCGTTTTGTAGGCCACCTTTGGGTGACTGTCTGGTTCGAGTTCTCCAGAGGGGTGGTACCCTGGATGATTTTCATAGGGAGGCATTGGATTTCTTTGTTCCTGGTCCGTTGAGGGAACGTCTTCGTGTGGAGAAATTCTTTAGGCCTCAGGGCAACGGAGAGAGTTTGGCAAAGTTTGTGGCCGAGGTGAGGGACACTGATAGGGTTTTAAGGCTCGATATCCCCGAAGGTACTGTGGTCACCACCATTCTTGAGGGTCTCAATCCTGAAGAGAGGTCCCGTCTGGTTTTTTGCTGGTCGCCCTTCCACCTTTTCTGAACTGGACCGTCTGTGCATTGCTTCGCGCAGCGTGCAGTTTGCTGACCGGCAGAGGGCGGAGAGGAACAATCATCGTTCCATCCAGCCCTCCAGGGCTGTCACGGCCGTACAGAATCCCGTGGATGGGCCACATCACTCTGGTTGGCTTCATCCACCCATCTGCTATGCCTGTGGTGAACGAGGTCATACTCGTCGGGAGTGTCCTAGGAGATATCGCACTGGTCCAAAAAACTAGATCAAAGGGGGGTTTTCTCTGAAGTTCCCCCGAGGTCTAAGAAAAAAATTTCAAAAAAATAGTACCTGTGCGAAAAATTTGATTAATAGTTTGGACACTATGAGCCTAGCAGAAAAGGGAAACCTACGGCTTAGGACAGCATCTTCGGTGTGCCCTTATATCAATATCTTAGTGGGAGACTCAGTGCATAAGGCCCTAGTTGATTCCGGGTCAGCCTGTAGCCTCATCTCTTCCCGTCTTTTTGAAGCCATTTCAAGGTTAGGTTTGGTGAAGCACACCGAGGAGTCTTCTTTAACTTGCTGGACTGCTTCTAATTCCCCTCTTCCAATTTCGAAGAAGGCTTCAATCAAGTTTAAGGTTGAATATTTTTCATGGGTGTGGAGCTTCCTTGTGGCCCAGGACCTGAGTATGGATTGTATTTTGGGGGCGGATTTTATTCAAAAGACTGGTTTGGTGCTGGATCTTCAGGCGGGCCAGTCTTATTTCAAATTCAATCGGCGAGTGTCAGTCCCCTTTTCTGATAAATGCAAATCGACGCCGCAGGTTGTGGAGGTGGAGTGTGAGGAAGGTTCTGCCCCTGGGGACCCGTTCGGTCACTTGGATGAGGAGCAAGCTGGGGTTCTCCGTGAGCTTTGCTCAAGATTTCCGGAGGTCCTCACACCCAAGCTCGGTTCTACCCATCTCATTGAATATGAAATTCGTCTGACTGACACTCAGCCAGTACGCTCCCACCCATACAAGTTGGCTCCTCCAAAGATGGAGGTTATGCGTGGTATCATCAAGGATCTCTTGGATCAAGGAGTTATTGAGCCCTCAAACTCATCGTATGCCAGTCCAGCGTTCTTGGTTCCAAAGCCTAATGGAAAACATCGTATGGTGGTTGACCTAAGAAAACTTAATGCCAAAATTGAAATAGACTCAGTGCCTCTCCCCGATCTCCATTCTGCTTTTGATTGGTTCGGTAAGGCCAAATTTTTCACTATATTTGATTTGAACCAAGCATATCATCAGATTCCGTTGAAGAAGGAATCACGTCCTCTCACGGCCTTCTGTGTTCCGTGGAATTTGTATCAGTACCGTTCTGTGCCTATGGGGCTAGCTGTGGGGGCCCAAACGTTAACTAGGTTGCTTGACTCCATCTTCCACGATGTGAAGTTCAGATATGTCTTTAATTATCTTGATGACCTTCTGGTCTACAGTGAGTCTTTCACGGAACACGTTAAACATCTTGAGGAGGTCTTGGTTAGGTTTGGGTAGGGCTGGCCTTAAAGTCAATCCGGAGAAGGTGTCTTACGCCAAGTCTGAAATATCGTTTCTTCTCGGTCACCTCGTGTCGTCTAGGGGTGTATCTATAGACCCTGCCAGGACCCAAGGCATTCGGGATTTCCCTCCTCCGAAGGATGCCAAGGGTGTTGCCAGATTCATCGGCATGGTTAATTTCTACCGTAGGTTTATTCCTGACTTTGCCGAGGTGGCCGCCCCTCTGAACACCTTAAGAAGGAAAGACGCAAAGTTCGTTTGGGGTGAAGATCAAGAACGTGCTTTTCAACTGCTTAGGGAGGCCATTATCCAACCTCCTGTGCTGCGAATACCGGACTTTAGTAGGCCCTTCATCTTGCAGACTGACTCCTCATCCTGTGCTGTAGGAGCTGTGCTTTCTCAAGAATTCGACGGTGCTCGGCAACCTATAGCTTTTGCATCTAGGACTTTGACCCTTCAGGAAAAGAAATCTTCTATTTATGAGCTGGAGTGTTTTGGCGGTCGTTTTCGGCATGGATAAGTTTCGGAGGTTCCTAGAGCATTCCGAATTTCTGCTGGAAACTGACAATCAGGCTCTTTCCTGGCTATTGGCCCATCCTCGACAACTCGGGAAGATTGGTCGCTGGGTTGTCAAAATTGCGGCCTTTAAATTCAGGGTGCAGCACATTCGCGGCACCCAAAACGTCGTCGCCGATGCTCTTTCTAGAATGTATCATCTACCCAGCGATCCTGTTGATTCTCAAGCACCGTTGTGTGGGACTGTGATGTTGGATTTCCCTGCTGCCTTTGAGAGTTTTGGCTCTCACCAACTTCAAGACCCCGAGTTGTCAAACATCATTGGTGAGCTCCAGGAGGGAGAAGCCCACTCTCCTTACTTCTTGTCCAAGGGTGTCCTCTGCTGTCGTGCCCGACGCGGAGGTGGTCCCAAGATTGTTCTGCCGAGTGCCCTCATACCGATGGTCTTTTCCTATTTTCATGTTTTCTCCCCGTGGGCGGTCATTTAGGGATTCACAAGACCATCGCTAAAATCAGAGATAAGTTTATCTGGAAGAGTATGGACAGAGACATTGCTGGTAGAGTACGAGCTTGTCATCTTTGCTCGGTCAGTAAACCAGCACAAAATACCAAATTAGGACTTCTTTCCTCCGAGGTGGCGGAGCGGCCTCTTGGAAAGGTGTTCATTGACTATGTGGGACCCTTTCCCCGTAGCAAGTCAGGGAACACCTCCCTGCTTGTCGCTGTGGATGCTTTCTCTAAGTTTTGCTGGTTGATTCCTCTTAGGAGTGCCACGGCGTCGCTCACCGTCAAGGCACTCAAGTCCCGCCTTCTACAGAATTTTTGGAGTGCCCGCCACCTTCGTCTCAGACAACGGCACACAATTCGTGTCGAGGGAGTTTCATCGCTTCTGTTTTGGGCATGGAATCAAACATGTTACGACATCTCCTTACTACCCCCAGCCTTCTCATGCTGAGCGGTTCAACCGCAATCTCAGAGCCGCCCTCATCGCTTATCACGCTGAGAAACAAACTACCTGGGATGAAAACCTGAGCTGGCTTCAGTTAGCCTTCAATTCTGCTCTTCACGAAAGTCATGATTCCACGCCTTTCCAGGTCATGTTTAGTCGTCCTCCTTCTGATCCCTTGTCTAATCTCTGGAGTCTGGATAGTCTTCTACCAGTGCCTGGTACTCCCAATGTGAGTGACACTTGGGAAGCAGTCAGGGTTAAGCTCCTACAGTCTAGGGAAAGGGTGAGGAGAAAATTCAATAAGGGACGTATTGCTAACCCCTTCCAGGTGGGGGATCTTGTCTTTTGTAAGGCCCATCCGGTCAGTTTCGGCCGTGGATAAACGGGCAGCCAAACTTTGCTATCGGTGGACAGGTCCTCACCGGATTCTTCGTTTTCTCTCCCCAGTTACTGCTGAGTTGGTTGATCCCGTATCGGGGAGGTTGTGGCGGAAGGCCCACGTTTCTCATCTGAAGGCCTTCCGTGGTGATACCTCTGGTCATGCTCTGGATACTGGTGCGGCTGCGGGGGTGTCCGGGGACTGATCACCCCTGGTTTTCCCTGTGGTGTCGTTTTACTCTCTTTCTATTTTCTTCTTTCTCCAAGAGAGGCGCCTCTCAAAATTTCAGGAGGATCGTGTTTTGTCTGCCTCCTGCTCAGGACTTCGTTTCCTGTTAGGGTTCTCGACTTCCCGTTTCCTGTGCCAGAGCTTGTTGGTTCTTCTTTCAGTGGGGGAGAGGTTTTGTTTGGGGTTGCACCCTTTTTAGTGGGGGAGGTTTGAGCCGGGGCTCAGTTTGGACAATTTATTTTTGTCTTTTATTTTGCCCACCTCGGCCACTCTTGTCAGTCGGTGGGGGAGTCACTCCGTCAGAGTATTGATTTTCTGCCTGGTTGAGGTCAGCTGGTTGACCTTGACTAGTTTACCGACCAGCTGTTCACCGGCACCGGCACTGGCTCCGGCTACTGTTCGGAGCGGTCAGACACGTTCGGAGAAGCTTACTGTGTTCTGGCTGTTCTCTGTTTCTTCCCGTTTCTCCATGGCTGGCTAATTCACCGACTTTCGGCAGGGTCCCCGTGAGTGCCGTCAGCGGGACTGGTGCGGCGAGTCTGCCCGAACAACTGAAAAATTGAATGCCCGCGCCCTGCCAGCGCTATTGGATCGGCATCCAACCGGAGTGTAGTGCTCCCATTCATTTCTTCTGTAACAAGGTTGGATTAAAAATGTTTTTTTTTTACTTCTTATACTGAACTTGCGAGGACTGGGGTGCAGGGAGCGCTGCCAGATGTTAGATCTGGAGGAGGGCCAGTACCTAGCCAGTATTTATTTAGTTAGTTACATGACCTGAAGGGGAGGATTTCATCTTTAATTCGGATTCGTGGAGGCAACTAAGCCCCCGCCTCCTTCGAAAATTGGCTTTAAATATATTTTTTTTAATTTCGGCTACAAACTTGAAACAAAATTACTTTTCAAAAATAGTGGGCCTAGAAATTCTACAACCTTTTTCCTCCCCTCAGTTCATAAAAAAATTTACCTGTTAAAAATTTTATATTTACCACCGCCGTACCTGATATATGTTATTTATAGACCAAATTTCTATTTATTGTGTTATTATTATATTATTTATTTATTATGTTATTGTTATTATTGGAATTATATTTATTGTTGTTATTTAGGTTTGTAAGTTACGCGGTGCACCGTGGTGCTGCATAATTGTATTTTGCATGGAAATGTTTGCCACCTACTAATTATATTTCTTGTACTCGAAATCTTGTCTCGTTTTTGTCTCTTCCCACTAGTGGCATGTGATTGTTTTTTTTATTTTTATGATTTTGCTCCGAGTTTGGGAGGGGCACGCTTCCGAGGCCTCCTGTATTTTTCACTAACTCGGAACAAAACGAGACACGAATATAAAATTTGATGTTTTCTTTTTCATGGATTTAAATTATACGAAGGATTAATAATCATATGCATAGCTATTCAGGAATTGGTTAACTCAGATATAGGTCCTATTCCATTTTTGTTATTTCATTGTGTCTTTTTAATTAACTACAGTATCAAAGATATTTTTAATTCACAGATTTTCCAACTAAAACTAAAGTTTAAACTACATCCTGATTAAAACTTAACAACGAAGAAGATTATGAATATTTTGGCAATAACAAGTATCTGATTAAATGTTTGAAAAACGTTTAGAGGACATACCAAACTTTTATAAAAAGGGCATAAAAAGAGTGTGGAAAACACATTCTCACACATAATTCACAAAGCTTAATTTTAATGATATAATAAAACATTAAAGCTATTTAACTTTATTTGTTTTAGATGAGTTGCATCATTTAAATAAAATATCAAACTATGAAATAACATAATTTTTACATTATTACAGGTTACGCCCAACCTATCGGTCTATATAAGCATTATACTTAAGTATTACGTCAGAAAACTACTATTTGATTGGGGCCATATTAGTTTTTTACCTTTATTTGTAACCGTTTGTTCAATAGAATGAACCACTTCCACTCACATTTACCATGATACAACAATAAACACACCTCTATTGTTTCGTATGGTATACAAATTAAGATATGATAGGACTATATGTCACAAAAACCATTAAAATATTAAAAATATTTATCTTTGTTTGTTTAACCTAATAGCAGTTACCCATGGCTTCGCACGCAATTTGGTTGGGCTGGCAAGGCACCTGGATGAGAACTTCTGGTTTAAGTTTATTTTTTGAGCGACGCAGATATAGATTTTGCCTTTGTCACGATCAAGAAATATATGTACATACACAGTTATGACAAGCTTACTTCTGTCAAAAAAAACAACGTAGTTTCGAGTGCACGATTTCCAACGACAGTTTTGAGTTTGCCTTTTTTCAATTTTAAGAAGATATAAATCACAGTTTAAAGAAGCATACTTTTAAAATTAAGATGGGGTTTTCAACCGTCTTTAAATGTATAGTAAAATGTAGATGGCAACATTGTCCTTCTTCATATATTACTAAATATTAAAAAAATTCCAGTTAAAAGTACATTGAAAATTACAATATTTACGACTAGAGACTAAAAACTCAAACCAGTGATGTTTTTTATAATGGGTATTGTTAAATTGACTCAGTTTCATAAATATAATCCCACAGATTACTGCCACAAAGGAATGTCGTGAAAGTCAACATCGGTAGCAACATTACTGATGTCGCATTTAAAAACCAGAGAATCACTCATCTACATCAGCCATTCCCATAGATGTTTGCTGACTTTGGGAGTTTACGATGCTTATTGTCACTGCTGGAACCAAACACAACCCGTCAAAATTGCTAGAGTGGCACAGACTGTCATTTCATCATTAAACTGTTCGAAAAAAAATAACGATTTACTCATTATGGGCATCTAAAATCAGCCGAAATACTTTTTTTTTGCGTTTTTGTGGTTTTTACAGATTTTTTGGTTGTCTGGAACTTACTCTAATCCAATGTTATATAACACATGATACATGAATAAAATAATTATGGGACATCTTCAACTAAATTTCACACGATGTTTTGGAGAATGTTTGGCTTTTGGCACCTGTACTGTTTATATAGTAAAAGTATATATAGTACTTCCATGTACTAGAAGTAGTAATGTTGAAGATAATACGTTATATTCAGGAGCCAGTTGACCCTCTGTTGCTTGGGAAATGCCTCAAAAGCAAATCACAGAACCCAAACGAGTCGTGAATAATCTTATTTAGACTCGCATTGCCAAAAGTTATTTTCTAACACTTTCAAAATTAAAATATTGGTGCATTTGGAGCAGTTTTGTTCCAAATATACGATTATCTCAGCGGAAACTAGACAATAAAACCAATTTTAAAAGTACTATTTGTCTATGTAGTTCTAGTTCCAGAGATATGGGAACATAAGCAAGTCGGGGTGCCGTTAATGATTTGTAAAACAAAATTACCAGTTTGTTATTTTTATTAATATATATTTTAGACTATTCAGGCAAATATTGATTAAAGTTATAGTGAAGCCTCAAACCATGAATAGTCTGCTGCTCATTGTCGTTTCTAGGCTACAGATTAGTTTCAACCGCTACTTTTCGTGATTTCTGTGGAAGTGTAGATAATATATTAAAGAAAACATTTTTATAGTGCTTACATTGACTGGGATGTTAAGCGGAATTGCAAAAATTGAATATACCATTGTTAACGTTAAACTACTAAACAATATCACATATTTTTATTAGTGCCTGAGTTTTAGTTTTTCATTAATTATTACACTCTAAATCTTAAATGCAGAAATAAGCAGCTCGTTACAAACCTAAATTTAAATAATCTATGATTAGAATAAAAATAGTATATCACTCGGTAATTACTTTATACTTTTGAACCGTTGTATACTATGCAAAACGACGTTATAGGAAAAACATCACATATCTGATCAATATGTGTAAGATGGTTTCTAAGTCTTATGTTGTCCTAAGAAAGCCATCCATCAGTGTCAATGCGTGCCAAGAATGTGTGAAACTTCTCACATATTTTCGATTTTTTTACATAACCGTATCAAGCTGTGACTTGATACCATTGTAAGCAGATCATATCTATGACTTACGTAGACCTTTTCATATATCTTCCTTCTGATAAACATAATTTAATATTTGATTGATATTAATTGTAAGATGGTCTCGATTGTTTACATAGCTAAGTTTTATGGATTTCAATTTTACTTTTTATAATGTATTGCAAAATTTTTTATAAAAAAAATATAAATGTTTTTTAATTAAACACTTTATATTGATTTATTATTTACTATTTATATTTATTGAAAATATATAAAGCCTTGACTTACACTATAAATGTACTCAAATTGTATATAAGGTTTAATTTGAAAATCTTAAAAAGATCTTAAAAAATAAAATATGACGTTTGCCTAAGATTTTATTCATTGTTCGTACTTAACACAAATTAGGATATTTTAAAAGCAATGTGCTTTTAATCATAGTTAATTTTTTGCTTTCGTACTTGCATTCAGTATTTCCTCTCAAAATCATAACTTATAAGGACATGATAATATCTAAAATCTCATTGTGAAACACGGGCTGAATTCGTCTAATTTCATAAAGAGGATCATACGTCATCAGCATAATCTAACAGCGAAAGAAATATGTTTTACTACTCAGAATTTTAACAACAAAGCCGGGCAGAGTATCATATCATATATTTTAAAAGTAAACTATACTTAAACACAGGTGTCACCTGAAGTTTTGAATATGTTTAGATGTGACTGGCGATTAAGTGCAGATGAACTAATTATTTAACAAAGCCGACATCAAGTTTCATAAAATTTTATATGTACATATCTAAAATCTGATATACTCCAAATGAATTTTTTAAATTCCTATTCTTTTAAAAAGCGTTATCATTTTGTAACAGACTATAGATAATAAACTATTACTTAATTACAATATATGAAAAAAAGAAAATATTTTGTCAAACATGATTGAACAGTGAGTAAGGATGTGTACAGGGAGACTACAACGAGTATATCAATAAAGTGGCATCTATTTCAGATCAATCTTGATTGAAGTACAGGATCACAAACACTCCAAGCCATGCAATATTATATGATAAATCCTGGCCTATTACAAGTACCTGTTCTAGACTTCGCTTTTTTCAGTGAGGGGTGGCACAATAAAAAATCGTGCCGTGAGAAATGATGACAGTACCAGCCCACTCAGGAGAAAAGGCAGTCAGGTGGTGGAACTGTCATCAATCATCACGGCAAAGGCGTGTTTTCTGACAGTAAAAAGTTAAATCATCGACCGTTCCAATATCCCATTCTCTGCATGGTTAATTGGCTTGAATGCATCTGATTGCATTTTAGCTGTAACATGCATGATTGCCGTACTTTGTTCCATCGAAATCTATTAACTATTATATTTTTTACTTAAATATCAGAATTTCCGATTCAATTTTTTAAAAGTTATGGAGTACTAACTCCGTTTAGTTCAGTCGTTTAATTGTTTGAGAACACACAAGTGAATACATAGACAAATATGAGGTTTCTAAAATCCTAAGGAAGAGATACGATAAGTGCTATAAAATTTCCTCTAATTCCCCCTTTGAAATAAACATTTTCTTTATACATCCATACCTTAGTACGTTTGGATAGTAGCTCGTGTGCATGGATTGTTTTTTACTTCTCTAGTTGTTTTAACTAATTTTAAAATAGCCAATCTTATCATACGAGATATTTATTTATGAATTATATTTGTACAGAAGCTACGAGTATTTAGTGATTACATGTAATATAGAATGAATTACAGATGATAAATTAATGTGGTTATTGTTTATTTTTACTCGTTTGTTAAATGCATTAGTTCAATATTAGCCAGCAACAGGTATGGTCAGACTAATACTCTAACAAGTTATACATATATGCATTTTATCATTTATCACGCTACGCACAAGACAGAGATTATCACTGACAGACTCTCATCTCATGCGACTGGTAGCAGGAATATTCGTATGCTGGTAGTAGATAGCGATAAAAATATAATTATAATTTAAAGTTGACGTCGTACATCTATATTTTGTGATAAAAATGGGGGTCATTTTACCGTGCCCAGTTTTTAGCCTGTTTAATATTACTGTTTCCATTGATTTTATGCTCTATTCTGGTATATACCGTAATCTTCATAATCTTCTCTAAGCTCATCGAATGCTGATTCTTACAGTTTCCTCGTGTATTATGCATAGTGTTATATGCATAATAACATTGATCTGACTTGTATTGTTGAAACCAAAAATCAGAATGTGCTCGTTAGAAACCCTACTTATAATAGAGTTTCTTGCAGTTGTGATTTGTACAAGGTTAGAAGTACACTAAACCATGTGCTTTCACTGAGGTTGCGTGCAAAATTTAAAATCTGTTTGCTCATATCATTAAGCTACATATATGTTGCAATGTCATGTGTTAAAATGGTGGTAACTCATTTTGTTTAAATATTTATTTGTGATTTGGTTTTCTTGTTGCTATCATGTTTACTCATATGATCAATAAACAAATATTCGCACACGCTCAGCCATGTCTTAAAAAACCCACATGCACCATCATGAACTTGACATAGGACGAAATTTTTTCAAGCTGTTATTTTGATGGGTTTTCACCAGCGCTCAAGTAAATCAAGGGAAAAATATCCTCCAGATAAAAAATATTTTTTCAACTAATTATCTCTATTATTTTTCAATTTATATTGTTGAATGGTTGTCGTTGTGAGGGTACGAGGTAGTTCAGGGTACAATCAATCATGTAGTGTTAAATGCCTCGGACGCTCCTTGATTAGGATTGTTGATTGATTGAAAGTGGTTATGGTGTTGATTAATCACAGAACAAAGAAGGTTATGACAATACATCATTTGCTGCAATCTGCTTGAAAAGCATGGTTCCATTGAGGGCAACTTAATGATCGCAGAACATGAACAAGGCGTACTAAAAGCAAAATAAATATTTTAATCAATGCACCACCAAACTATAAACTGGTGAAGATTAATAATGGGTGAAAAAACCCTTTAATTTGTTAAACAAAATGGTAACTGTATAAAAATTAAACAAACTACCTTTAAATCCACTAAAGATTGATTGACGAAATAGACTAACACAACATCGGTAAGAGTATTTACTTTATATACTTATTTTAAGAGTAAACAAGAGAGTCAAAAGTTATTTGACTTAAACGCCAATCTTTTTTGTGGTTTTTGTGCAGTCACGTTTTCTTACATACGTGTGTGAGCTTAAGTCTTAAGTAACGTCTAAGAACACGGATTTTGTATCTGGGTTAGAGATAAAGCAGTTTAAAATCAAGCCTATGACGTGGAACTTTGTAATAAAGTCATCGACCTTGTACTGTAAGGCAGAATAATATTCGTCTATTCTCATTATTGGCTAGAGAAAAAAGAAAGATAAAGGACTGTCTAAGTTAAATAACTTGGGTTTGAGATTCATTTTCTGTTATTCATGATTCAAAAATACCTATATGTTATTGTTACTATATTAAAATTAGATTTTTAAGCCATACAGATTTAAAATTAAATATAATGATTGGCAAACCTGTAAATTGTGCCATTGCACTGTTACAACACCAGCCATAACATGATTATACCTAGGAACTACATTGTTATTTAACAATTTATATTTCAGAGACAAAAATCTAAAGTTCAGGGCTTAGTTTCTTAATACGTTTTATAAATATGTATAGTTTGAATAGTATTTATGACATGCTAAAAATACCTCTTCAACATAAAAATCTCATTATATTATCCTATTAAAAAAATGCAAGTCTACAAATATCCTTTATGATTAAATTAATTTCTGGATTTATACCTTGAAAAGATTAGTTCACAATAACAGGATTGAACTTAAGATTACTTAACTTCAATTATCTATATCTTCAAACTTATTTACAGTCTCGAAACTAAGATCTGCTCATTTATATTGTATAAGCCCACAGCTTTTTCATGAAGTTGATGGAGGAAAGAAAGAAATTAATAACAGGTGGGAGTAGATGTGGGAGGTTATCCAAAGGGTCCAAATTATAAAACGATAGAGTGATTCTCGTATAATATAATTTCTCTACGTATTTATGTTTGACAGTCTTTAAACCATCCGTTGAACACCTAATAAAACTACAATTGTCGTCAATCAACCTTATAAAGTCCTGAGTATTTAGCAGAAACTGACAACTT
>NW_025783370.1:0-43592 GCF_021130785.1 Homalodisca vitripennis | reverse complement strand
ACGTATGTTATCTAGTAAGTGATTGCTGGCTATAAATCCAATCGCTGCTCTAAGAAGGTTAGGCCTGCTCACAGGAATACAACCACGGTTTTATCCAACTGCCGAGCGCCGCACTTAATCTACAGGTTCTCATCAAACCCATATCAACAGCCATATGTGGCTGAATCGATAGCGTCGCAGAATAGTAATGTAGAGATCGACGGATCGAAACTTAGTACCTGACACAACTTTTTATTACTTGTGACCACTCAACTTATTTTAATCCTTACACTTATCAAATTAATTTTTTTTTATTAAGGTTTTATCTTATTGTTATTATTAAAATTTTATTACATTTTACATATTTATTTATTTATTAGTAACTATTTGTCTTTTTTAGTGATAACTATTTATTTATTTATATATTTATTGGTTAACTATTTATTCACAAATTGATAATTTATTATTTATCAAATGTTTAAAATTGAGAAAAACGAGAACTGGTAAACCATGTATTCATCTTCAACGGGATAAATTACAGACATCATAGGGTTCTGAAGAACGGTGAGACATCTTGGCGGTGCTTGGGAAGAAGTTGTGGTGCTTCCATCAAAACTAATGTGAATCAGACTTTAGTGACTGCAGGCAACCAAACCCATACTGGGAAACACCCCGTCACTATATGCGGTCGCTCCTGTCACCGTTGCCCCGCGCTGTCACGTCACCCGCATCCTCGGCGCCCCACACGCCGCCGGCAGTACCCGCGGCTATCTGCTCAACGCCCGACCCAGACTTTTCACCGAAAGCCACTCCATCGTTACCTGCAGCACCAACCACACCTACTGCTGTAGCACCAGCCGGGTCGCCACCTTGCGCTGCCGTTGGTACACCTGACCCGCCCACGCCGTCGACTCAGTGTCCGTATCAACTCCTTTTAGAAAACCAAGCCCTCAATCAGAAGATTTTCGACCTCCAGGAGCAGATGAAAGTCATCCTTGACCACTCGAAAGAGTCGGATCAGAGGCTCCTAGAGTACACGGATCAGGTTTTTGTGGCACGTCCTTCTGTGAACGTGTCTACTTCTTCGTCTCACGCCAAAAATAAATATTGTCAAGCCACAGACTCATTTACCCGTTCTTGTGAGAGGTGTCCAATCTTAGAAGAGGAAGTGCAAAACATGTTGACTACCACCAAGACTCTGGAAGAAGAAATCAAAACATTAAAAAATGAAAAGCTGTTGCCTTTTGAAAAACTCAACAGTATTAAAAACCCAAATAATATTATAATCAGCAAACAGTTACGAGATCCTATCTCAAATACAGGAAGAGGACGACACATACACGGCAGTTGCTACAAAAAAGAGAAAACGAAAATCAAAACAAAAAGAAACAAACAAAACATTCTATTAAAAAATGCAAAAAAAGTACATGTTTGCTGAAAATAAGAAAGAATAACTGCCCTTTAAGACTGTCTCTATTGTAGGCGACAGCCGTGCCCGACATCTTTCCAGTATGATGAGGGCGGGGGTGGACGGTGTTACTAATGTATGTGGAACCTGCAAACCTGGAGCCGGCCTCCTCAACACCATCCCAGACGCCGCCCCTCCTCCGGACAACTGCTTCATCTTGATCTCCGCGAACAACGATGTGGCTGCAGGGAGGGCAGAACATAATCTTCAATAACCTTGAAGAAATAATTAAAAACTGCAGGACGTCTAAAATCCTGATAACGCCTTTATTTCCAAGGCACGATCTGCCCCCCAATAGCCCGATACAGGAGACCATCAGAGTCGCAAATGCCTATATCAGCGAGCTCTATGTTCGGAGTGAGGGAGTGGAGATGCTCGACATCAGCCGCATCGGGCGACAGTTCTTCACCTCTCACGGCCAGCATCTTCGCGAGAGTGGGAAGCGACTACTTACGTGCCTCATGATTGTGCACATGGCCACCATGGCACCAGACCCTCGCCGCCACCAACCTCCGCTTGTCGCTGCACCTAGCCACTCACTGCCCACTGCTATGTCGAGAAACGAAGGAGGACCGGACACCGTTCTTCAGGAGACGCCAAAGCAGCCAAGGATGTTGCTTTGTGAATCATTCGCTGACGCCGTTAAGAGCAAAGGACACCAGCAGCATGGCAATATATTAGACAAACAAAATTTTTTAAGGAACCCACTACTAGTCACCAAAACAAATTGACTGACCTCAAATCGAAATAAAAAAAAACCAATTCGAAAATTTTCAGACAGCTTGACATTTTTGCATCAAAATGCACAAATGGCTACAAACAAGAGAATGGAACTTTCCCTCTTGTGCGAAAAGCTTCTTCCCGAACACGGATTTAACAGCAGCAACATTGAACACTTCAACATTCAAAATTACCAATTGGCTAACAAATGCTGTCGCACCTCAGCCAAAGGTGGGGGTGTTGCGGTTTTTGTTCGGAACAATCTTTCGTTCACCCCTGTTTCTGTCGAAAGCACAACTAACAATGACTTAGAAGTCACAGGGGTAAACATTCACAGAAAGAACAGCACAATCCAAGTAATTGAAGTGTACATGTCCCCAAACGGAGATGAAAAACAATTCTTTTCCAAATTTGAAAAACTTCTGACTGACATGACAAGGAGGGATCGAAAATTTATCGTCATGGGAGATTTTAACATCGATGTCCTAGATATTGATGGTCCCTTGATGAAATATTTCGCTGACTTGTTGGGGTCCTTTGGTCTTGTCTTGTCACACTAACAAGAATTACTAGCACTTCAGCGACAGCAATATATCACATCATATCAAACTTGACTGACCTCCGGGTGTCTGTGATCAACACAGCCATCTCAGACCACTATGGCCAACAGGCCATTGTGAGTGGTCTCAAACCAGCACGGGATCCAATCATACAAACAACAATCAGAAACACAAATCCCTCAAACATTGCTCTTCTAAACTCTTTAATTTCGAGAGAGAGTTGGAACTGCCTAAATTTTAGAGATCCCGTTGAGTTACAATTCAAAAACTTTGAAGACAATTTTATTTTCCATCTGAACGTGAGCTGTCCCCTAAAAACAATCCATCAAAAGGCTACAGTAAAAAGAATGTGAATGGATTACAAGAGGCATTTTGGTTTCAAGGGAGAAATTACGATTTTACTCTGAAATCAACAAGCACTCGAGTGATGAGGCTTTAAAAATATTTTTTTACAAATTACAAGCGGATTTATAAAAAGGTGATCAGAGCTGCAAAAGCATATTGGAAACGACAATTCAGTGATGCAGCCAAAGTCGCGGACGCTTTCAATAATTTCTTTGCCTCGGTTGGTGCTGACCAAGGATTAAGTCTAAAGCAGCATCAGCCACATTCCACTTTGGTACGGAGCCCAGCAGCTTCCATGGCTCTGGCTCCTACTACAGAGGAGGAAATTGCCAGAGTGATGAGAGATCTTCATTCAAAAAAATCAAACTATTTGAATCATATTTCGACGTGGCTTCTTAAACAATGTGAACAGCACCTCAGGCCGCTTGAACATTTGATAAATCTCTCTCTTTGCTCAGGAATATTTCCATCTTCTCTGAAAAAAGCCAAAATCACCCCGATATTCAAAAAAGGTGACCACAAATTAATTCAAAATTATCGTCCCATCTCAATTTTACCAGTTTTCAGAAAAGTTTTTGAAAAGATCTTCCTCAGTCGACTCTTGAATTTTTTGGAAAAACACAACTTACTATCATCAAACCAGTTCGGTTTCCGAAGTGGGAAGTCGACAATAGACGCAGTCGTTGGGCTGGTCGAGATAATAGTAGAAGGATTTGAAAGTCATAGAGACACACTTAGTGTGTTTCTTGACTTATCTAAAGCATTTGACAGCGTTGATCACAACACCCTAATTCACAGACTGAAGTATTACGGAATACGAGGAGTGCCACTCTTGTGGCTTGAATCGTATCTCAGTAATAGAACACAATTCGTAAAAATTTCTGACGTACGGTCGGAGGGGGGTGAGCTGGGTTGTGGTGTTCCTCAGGGCTCCATTCTCAGTCCGCTACTCTTTCTATTGTATGTCAACGACGCTGGCTCATCTTTGCACCAAGGACGAATAGTCCAGTATGCCGATAACACGACTCTCTGTTTCAAAGGAAAATCAAACACACAACTTGAAATGACAACATTCACTGAGCTTAACAACTTAATTCAACATTTAAATGAGCTCAATCTTAAAACAAGCCCGTAAAAATCTCGGGTGTTTGTTCAATTTCGTTTGCGGCAGACCATCTCTGATCAAAGTCCTATAGTGATGTTGGAGGAGACTGAGATCGAAGAAGTCTACTCGACTAAATTCCTTGGAATACACCTTGATCGAGGGTTGACATGGGATAGTCATGTAGACAAACGTTTGTTCAAAATTGTCCTCAGGCATTTATGTTTTGAGGCAGCTATCCAAATACTGCCCAACTGAGGTACTGATGACGGCGTATTATGGATTGATATACCCCCACCTGTCATACGGAGTGAGTGGTCTTGTGAGGAGGCTGTGCAAATACACATTTCTCTAGAGTGTTTACACTCCAAAAAAAAACCGTTCGAACAATTGCAAAATTACAATGGAGAGAGTCGTGCAGACCAGCATTCAGAAATCTGAAACTGTTGACATTACCCTGCCTCTACATTCTAGAGACGTCTATGTTTTTCAAGTCAAAATGCAATCGCATCAGAGGTAGTGATATACACTCATATGAGACTAGAGGCAGGGACAACTACCGAACTGGGAGACACAGGACGGTAGTACATGAGCGTTTGCCTTCTCAGGCAGGAGCTCAGTTTGTCAACAAACTGCCAAATTTCATAAAAAGTGCCGCAATGCCTAAGGTATTTAAAACTCGTCTGAAAACTGCATTGCTCTCAGAAGCTTTTTACAATACAGACGAGTTCATGGCAATTGGCTAACTGACGCTGGTGCTAGAGTGGGAAATTCGAATGAATGAGCAGTAGGATGGATGGAATAAATTGTATGTATAAAAGTAAACTAGATGTCATGTATGAATCTAAAATTTTAGCTTATTTTCTTCCTTGACAATTATTGCTATAACATGTACATATTCTAAAGCAATAAATTATTATTATTATTATTATTCTCCACGTAACAATATTTTAGATCAAGGGCGGAGATTCCACCACTTTTTGAAGTCTTATTCGAATAAAATTTGTCATATCTGCTTACAAACGGAAACATACCAAAATAAGAACATTAATAAAAAAGAAACTAATTAAGAAAAACACTCAAAATGCCACTAATATCTTGTAATTCAACGCTCACTTGTGATGGTGAGTTCCATTTATATCAGTAATACAAATTTAATCACGTGACTCTCACTTCCTTTGCGGAACTTCTATTTCTTGGTTCCATTCATTAGTTTCGAACTTGTGTTCTCATTACATTGTCTCGTCAAATAAACCTCCGCCACCCTATCATATTGTCACACACCACTTTACGTGTAATTAGATCAACAAGAAATAAACAATAATTATACATTAACAGTAAAGGTTTGCAAGAATAATCCCTCTAACACTTAACCCACAACCGACACTATCGCTGTTAAAGGTGTGCATTTTACGCCAGCAGTAGCCACAAACAATTACCCTCAAAGAGGATGAATAAACTATTGAAAAGTATAAAAACTTATCTTAGAGTTTTTTTATGCTTCTCCTTTCTTTAAGTCAGTTTACAATCTTTGAAAGCTGATTCATTTATATATTTCTTTACAATCAGGCCCATAAAAATCCTATTTTAATCTGTTTTACGAAGTAATTTGTTTTTACATTTGACTTTAAGGTGATGTCTAGGAAGTCATTATAGAAGCTATTATAGAAAACACAGTATTAAAGAGTCATTGATACTTGTATGTGGACTGATAGACTTTCTCCATCATTTTTGGCGAGTTGTTAACTAGCTACAATGTACATAGCACAATATTGAAGAGTTGTGGATACTTTTGTGTAGACGGAATCTCTTCTTCATGTTTAGTGAGTTGCCTGCTACCTACAATATACACTGCACAGTATTTAAAAGTTATGGATAATTGTATGTGGACTGATAGACTTTCTCCATCATTTTTTGCGAGTTATTAACTAGCTACAATATATATATAACATAGTATTAAAGAGTTGTCGATAATTGTATGCAGACAGATAGACTTTCTTCGTCTTGTTTAGTGAGTTATCAACTAGCTACAATATAAAAATCGCAGTATTAAATTGTCGTGCATAGGTATTGTATGAACATCATTAAGTTATAAATCGTATTTAAACTTAACTAAGTTTTTCGGTCAAACCATGCCAATAATATTCTTACATAATCATCTTCTGAAGATATTTTTCATCGTTTTGGAAAACAATCTCCAGTACAAATTTATTCAAGTTTATTTTTTAATTGTCATAAATTACTAATTATACTTTCAACTACTGTAGTAAACAATACGGTATAATTAAAAGCTGTTATAGCAATATAACAGTAAATAAGCAATAACATTCTTAGTAATTTGAATTGTATTGTTTAATGAGCTATCTTGTTGTACAGTCTAAGAACAAAGTGGATTTTCCAGATACGCCATCAGAAAACTTGCATAAGATCTTAGACTAATTATAGCGTTGCCATCGTGGTGTTAAATATTGCGTAGTTAAAGGGTGCAGGTTAATTTAAAAATAATATTAATATTTATTTACAGCTGTGTTCCATCTTCTTCCATTGTATGTGGCATATATCCAAACACCTTAGTACTGTTTCTGCGAGAATTAGGTAAGGCAGAGTAGTGAAATTTACAAGATTCAAACGTTGCATACAAGCACATACAGTTCTAAACAAGCACGGAAAGATACATCAAATAAAGCAACCGCAACAACCGATTAAAGTTTATGAAAATATTCCGTGTTGGATAATACATTTTTATTTTAGATTATACAGTCTATTCGTTTAGTCTAGAAAACAGAATAAACGTCTGTACAATAAATGTATTCACATGTATATCAAACAGCGTTTTCACACAATGGACTATTTTACTGGTATCACTCAGACTGCTGATTTACATATATTAATACATATCTATTTTAAGATTTCATGTATTATATTTTCAGTGAGGATTTACTGCGAAAAATAAATCATTATGAATGGAAACATACTAACTTTCTTAGGAATGATTTTTACTAAACACTATTTTTACGAAACTCGTATGAGATACTGAACTTTTATGGCAGTAAGTAATTTATATTATAATAGATATTTAAAAAATTATTAGTATAAATTTTAAATATACTAAACTAAAAACTAAAATAGATGATTAGATATATTTCATATAAAATACTGAAACGTCTCAAACGTAGGACTCAATAATAAAACATCAGATATTAGGGTTAGCACTGAAACTGTATTTGGATGATACATTCATCAGTTAATACCTAATAAGATAGCTGTATAATGCTAATGTATATGTTAAGTGCTGGTGAAGGTTTAAGTCCATAAGGAACTACATAATTAATGCTGCTTTCAAAATTAAATGTACACAATAATATTAGGTAGTGTATTTACAATTAAAAACTAGTTTTGTATGAAGAGATTCTTGGTGCTTAATGTCAATGTGGGTTGCTGGTGGGACGTGACGAAAAATGAAGGGAAGAGATATATCCAGTACGTACAAACAATACAGTACCATCTGACACAAGTCTATTGTTTACAGTAGAATCCAGCCATTGCTTGTTTCTCGCCCTACATAGCAAACGTTATCTCCGCCATCTGCACAACCGTACTCGTATTTTTGCAGTCGTCAAAATTACATGCTAAATTTACTCCCCCGTATTTAATTCATGTTTCAACTACTTTACTATAATGTACTGTCTGTGTAATGTGGTGGTATTTTCGAAAATATGTGCCATAAATGTTTTCAAACAAAATGGAACCAGATACGAAACACTACCTAAAGATTATATCGTGTTCCTATCTTTTTCAGTTAGAGAGTAGACATGAAAAAATTATTGACTTTCCATTCAGAAGCTTGTAACTGTACCATACGAGTTAGTTATGAATCCAATATATAATCCGAATATATGAATGTAATATAATAACGACATATTATAATTAATCAAACCACAGCACAAGTACAAGGCTACAACTCTTCAATATCATACACATAGTTCTTTAATGTTCTCAAGTCAATTAATAAATATTTATTAAACACATTTCTTTAAAAATAATTAAATAAAAAGTAATGCACATACTTCTTATATAGATTTGGAGTATGTCCTAGTAATTAAGCCTATAATAATGGCATAGCTGTTTTTCATCCATTAATACGTTTTGAATTACTTATCTGCATTGTCACGACTGATCACGTGTTTTGTTTTCATCGGTTAACAACAAAATACCTAATAAAACGATTTTTACACAATTTAAATGTGTTATATGTTTTAGTAAATAAATAAATAATAACTTAATTCGTATGTGTACAGTTAAATATCTTTTTAATATGTCTTATGTTTAATGAATGTTACATTTAATCATGCTGAATAAAATTTCAGAAAATGAATCTATTTCAAAAATATATTAATGCTAAAATATTAATATGTTTTAGAAATATTTATCTCTATATAAATAATAACTATTTTAGTCTTATTGTTATGTAAAAAACTTGTATAGAATGAATGTCGGTGTTAATAATTTTACATTGATTTTAAGATCCAAGAGATTTTGGGAACTAAAATGTTCCGTACCATCTGCGCTTTTAAATATAATATCTTCCTTTTTATATTGCGTTTTTAAGATAGAAAAGTCACCTTCTTGTTTACCAAAACATTGGACTATTTTGCAATTAAACAATATAAATAGAGATTTATAAAATCTCAGAGGATCCAAGTAGCATTCAACATGCATGCGGTTTGTTTCTCACACGTTTTGCATACGTTCTGCGTACGTTCGTAGTCGTATTTCTGCAAAACATCCAAATATAAATAATAAGTATCACTATAATATTGTTTAAACTATAATAATACATTTTAAAAGTATTTAGTTAAGACAAGATCCACACTTACAGAAGTATGGCCTTCTTTCGTATCCGTATCCCAACAATAATATAATTTGGGAGATGCACGTAAGGAAACAGTTTTGGTTTTTACCCCACAAGAGTAAAGCTAAACTCCATATCGCCACCATAATTTTAAGTCAGAGTTGCGAAATATGGTTATTATATATACATATGTACCCAGATATACAGATAATATTAAAACACATTAATAAACGTTTCCTAATTTTTGATAATATTTTAAACAATATACTTTTTAATATTTAAAATATGAGTTAAAAATACTTTTTCTGCATACATGGAAAATGAGACCTCGCCCATAATTCTACGATAAAAGATAAGGGCATTACCATTTTTAAAGTTAAACGATGTTCCTATTAACGTAAATAAAGATGGGCGTAACTGACTCTGATAGATATTTTTAGCTTACAGGCCATCGGGTAATAAACAGTTGAACATGCCTGATTTGAGTACTGAACTATAATAAATTATGCATTTGATCAGTGAGAGCTGATTTAAAATAACATTGAAATGAATTGGACTGACCTTAATAGAGTCTGGTTCTCGTACAATTGCCTAAATTAGAAGCGAGTACAAGCTAGATGAACAACGCTATAAATCTGATCAAAATGTCATGGAATTCACTTTGAGGAAGTAACTTCAGTTGCTGGCCACTGACAAGTGAAAAGGGTAACAGTCACAAAGCATTTTTGTGGTTAAACTCCAATGAAAGCTTTGCACTATTGATAAACGAAGTGCTATTACAAACTCAGATTAAGCGAAAAACGAGCAACGGAATGTTAAATCAACGTTAGCTTTAACGGTTTTAACAAAAACATCAAAGAATATACTTTCACGGTTGCACACGACAAAACGTAGTAGGGGAGTGGGTTGGTTTTATCTCCGCCTTTTTAAATTTATGTTTTTTAGGTACACTTTACTCAGGATCTATAAAAGATATGGAGCTAAATTTTTGTATGTGTATACCGCTATGTATTATAAAGCTACAGTACTATAATTATTGATTTTGTATACTGAAATAATATTCTTTTGAATCTGTTATTTATTACCTGTTTTACATACAATATTTTATGTGTAACTCAAAATTTAAATGCGATTATCCTTGTGCTGTAGCTTGATATTATGTAGGTGTATATGCGTTAAAGATTTAACTCTGTATATTTTATGGTTACTGAGAGAAGAGTAATTTTGTAAATAAACAATTATCGATAAACGAGCGACAAAGAAAATTGAGTTATCGTTCTGCTTAGAAGGGTCCTGCACCATAATCTGAATCATCACCCTCCATTTCCATGTCTACATGTAGCTTCCTTTTTGCTCTCTTGGCTTTTCAAGCAATTTCTTCTGTTGCCATATCTGCTTTATCAATCACATTCCATGCACGATAGGAAGTGCGTTGACCGACCTTTACTTGCGAACTTATGAAAATAAACGATCTATATATTTTTTCCTGGCTTTTACTCAGGTGTTATCTCATGTGTCACTTCAGGACACAGCTCGTCCTATGGCTAATCAATAATATGTTTGTAACTTATCAATATCTAGATCTGCAGGCTATTTATACCTCCCACCGTAAGAATAGTTCTCGCAATGGAACAAATTCAAAAACACTGATTTGGTTTAACTTTGAATAAAAGAAAACAAAACAACTTACAAAAAGCACAAATGTTAGCAGTACTGGCTGGTACTATTAACACAACAGCATTAAAATACACCAACAGTGTTGTGTAAGTAGTACTGTGCATTGTGAGGCCTACTCTAGCGCTACCATAAAGCGAAAAGCTTCAGACATACTATGTTGTTATATTAAAAAAGTATACTTAGAGTCATCGCACATAAATTCTAAGATGAGATACCGAAAGAGAAAGTTTCGTTCTACAAAACTGAATGAAAAGCATAAAATAAAATAAAAAATTAGATTTGACTCTTTTCCTATTACACGATCAACGATCAACTAAATGCTAAATCAGAGTTAAGTTTAAAGCTCTTAACAAAAGCATCAAAGTATATACTTTTAAGGTTGCACACCACGCTAGTATAAACATAGTAGCCTAAGTTATATAATCTGGTAATATATTTTAATGTTATTTGTGGGTAACAGTACTACCAGATTACCCAGGATCCTATAATATGTATTATTACTTAGTACCACAACACCACACTCTCATACTCTCCCCTTGATAGTGAAAGTGTCAATTACAGACACCACTCAATATCACTGTAAAAGAACTGCTTTCACGATATCACTTGCAGCAAAATCGAAGTTAACCATGTCAATAGCTACGCTTAGATTAGGTACGGGAGTTTCATTTGAATACTCACTCAATGCACTTTGGTAGCGAACGTGTTAATTTCAGTGACCACTCAATACCTCTGTAAATGAACTGCTTTAACGGAGCCATATACAGTATAATCAAAGTTATTCATGTGTATATCAACGTTTTTATAAGGTAGAGGAGTTTACTCTGAATGATCACTGTATTATACTCTAATGTAAAAGTCCTCCTTGTGATGAATATATAAAAATTGTTGGCTTCCTAAACTTGGATAATATTGTGCAATGAAATTAGACAAAAATAGAGCTTGCAATAATGTCGTTCATTATATCAAAAATAAATTAAATGTCTTAGAAATGAGTTGGAGGTAACTTTCATAAACTAGATGGCATTAATTTTAAAAACGATTGATAGTCTGCACTTTTTAACAACTACTCTTTGGTCTAATGATGCAACCACTTTAAGGTTTTAAAATATTGCCTCGAAACTTAAGCAATTTTATAATGAGGCTTAATCTTAACAGCTCAAGTAAAATTTAATATTTTTGCAGTACGTACATGAGTTACAGGATCTAGCAGATATACGTATTTTTAATATAAAATAAATTTTATTCGGTATCGTAAAACATGATAAAATTTGTTATTTTCTGAAGTTGTGCTTAGGTAAAAGATATTATTTACTTAAGCCATAACTAAATGAAAAAACGTGTAACTGTCTGAAATGATTGTGTAATTTTTTAAAGAGATGTCGAGTCCCATTTTAGCCTTATTCTAGCCACCTTCATGTTTCACTGACCCGTGCGAGGATCTTATAGAACAGAATGAGGTATGGAATTCAGTATAGTGAAAGGTAGAGAATACTGATATAAGGAGCATCAGTCATGAGCATAATTTCAACCGCTCCTCTATTTCCTACTTAGAACCAAAGTCCGACGCACTAGTCTGTATTGCTATCATCTATCCCCAATGTATTATTAATCGCTGCCTTCTCGGACCCAAATTTTATATGGAATATTTCATGATAACGGTTATATTAGCAATGTAATTGAGAATATTAATTTATTTTGGTAAATTATTTACTTTTCACATGTCACATGTAGCAGCAGAGAGATAAACCCATATATCAAATGTAAATATATAACTGTAATAAACCAAGCCAGTAGTAACAGTATGAAGCCAATAATAAATCAAATCAATGGTAACTAATATTTTAGTAATAAATAGAGATGAATACCTCTATGTACCTGAGGTGTACCTGAACTTTAAAACTTGTATAAAAATGGTAAAATCATTTATGAGCAACGCGTGTGCTAAATTTACTGTATTTGCGTTGACCTTCTTAAATTTTATCGGAGTTTAAAAAATATCAAACGTTTCCTAAAATGGGATAAATACTTTTGTACCCAGTAAGTGAGCAGTGAATAAATCTCTTTCCCTTTACGAGTACGATATAGAGACACGCATTGTAGAAATTGAAAAGTAACAATGTAATTTAATACTTACTTAATAATAATAAGTATATTATTATACTATGATATTATAGTTTAACTGGTTTTTATCCTACATGCTACACGGTTTTAGAATTTTTGGGATCATTGAAGTATACTTTTTAAAAACAGTTTTTTTATTTACTAAACATGAAATCATAGCTAAATTGTAATCGTAGGCTTCCCTTGCTGGAAATATGTACAACATAGTCTATCGCTTATTTGATTGTTAGGTATAATATATTTCATATGCTAATAATTTCACTTGATTCTTTGTAGTTTGTTAAAAAAAGTATTATATGAACTCTAGTTTTCTATCATATATAAGACCAATAGCAAATTTTCGCCAATGCTCAGCAAAATCCTATAGAGTAATAAACACCATCATTTAACTCGATGTTGCCTGAATAGATATGAAGCTTCATACAAAAATAAGGTAATTCTTTCTCGAGATACTGCTCAGACATACACGACAGACAGAAATGATGAGTCTATAGTCTAAGCCGATAGGCTGCGCTGACCCTGTTAAATTTATAAATATATTAATTCGGCCAAATAAAATATATTAAAAAAATACATAAATATAGCTATGAAAGTGGAGAAAATAGTAGGGTGCGCTCATTTCTAGCACATACGTTTGAATTTTATTTATAAAAGATATAAAAGAAGAGGTGACATGATATGAGAGACAAAGGTACATAGCGCTCCATTTGCTGGAAATAAACAGTGAGGAAATGCGCGTGGAATAGCAGCGTCAAAGCTCTCCTGGTGTAACAAAACATGGCTCCGATCGACCGATGTGATTAAAAGGTCAATTAATACTACAGTATTATTTGTTATACAAGGTTTCCTGGCAACAACGAAACACTAGGGGCATATAAAAATTATTATGATTTTTATAAAAGATGTTCTATGTTATGAACTCAGTTAAATCAATTTGTTCACAAGTTTTATCAGAATATAAGTAAACGCTAATATGATAATTCATAACAATTTAACCGTAGTATGAAGTCTGAGTAATATAATTTACCAAGTGTAGGTGTCTTAGACACCATCCTTGAGCACTTTTATTTCTGAGATATGTTGTGGAAGTATTTGTACAAGCTACGCCACGCCGGTATTTATAGGGATTCGCCACAAAACGTGTTTCGTGATATGTTTTACATGCAACACTTCTACAGCTCATTTCATTACGCTTTATGTGGTACGCCCAGTGGAAGCGTGCTGGGCCCATAACCCAGAGGTCCGTGGATCGTAACCACGCTCTGCTACCATTTTGTTCCGAGTTAGCGAAAAAGACAGGAGGTCTCGGAAGCGCGCCCCTCCCAAACTCGGAGCAAATAAAAAAAAAACAATCACATGCCACTAGTGGGAAGAGACAAAAAGCGAGACAAGATTTCGAGTACTGGATATAATTAGTAGGTGGCAAACATTTCCATGCAAAATACAATATACAGTTAACTGCAGCACCACGGTGCACCGCGTAACTTAAAAACTAAATAACAACAATAAAATAAATTCCAATAATAACAATAACATAATAAATAAATAATATAATATTAATAACACAATAAATAGAAATTTGGTCTATAAATAACATATATCAGGTACGGCATGTAGGAAAAAATTATTTTTAACAGGTAAGTGTTATGAACTGAGGGGAGGGAAAAGGTTGTAGAATTTCTAGGCCCACTATTTTTAAAAAGTAATTTGGTTTCAGGTTTGTAGCCAAAAAATAAAAAAAATATTTAAAGCCGATTTTCGAAGGAGGCGGGGGCTTAGTTGCCTCCACGAATCCGAATTAAAGATGAAATCCTCCCCTTCAGTTCATGTAACTAAACTAAATACACACTACTCTTAACACTGGCCCTCCTCCAGATCTAATATCTGGCAGCGCTCGCTGCACCCCAATCCTCGCAAGTTCAGTATTAGAAAAGTAAAAAAACATTTTGGATCCAACCTTGTTCCAGATGAAATGAATATGAGCACATGCACTCCGGTTGGATGCCGGTACAGGAGCACTGGCAGGGCGCGGGGCATTCAGTTTTGGTTTCAGTGGTTTCATTGGGCAGACTCGCCGCACCAGTCCCGCTGACGACACTCACGGGGACCCTGTAGAATCCCAACATAACCAGTAGAAATTCAGATCAACGTTACTACAACCCGAGAAATAATAAAAACTTAATTATGTTTGCCACAAAGTATAATAAAATATTTAAATTTAACAATTAAAAAAAAATAACAATCTGTAACTAACAGTACCTTTTAAGTATCAAAGACTATTTCCTAAAAATAACTCAAGACAACCAAGTATTTTAAGATGCACTACTTGGTGACAATATTAAATATTACATAGGCTAGGACAGCCATACTAAATGATTAAGCGTGATAACATTTACTTGTAACTATAATTCGCTGGATTTTAATCATTATATTATAATAATTTACATTTTGCTATTAAATATTAATTGTAAGGTAGGCCTGATAATAATTATATAATTTACAAATAATAACAATACATTATTTCCCAAATAACAATAATTAAATAATAAAATCGAAATCATGAATGTTGCCACCCAATTTTGCACGCAACACAAAACACGAGGTAACAAAAATTTGCAAAGTCTGTACCGTCTCGCTTACACTAAAAAGACAAAGTGTGTACACGGAATAAATAATTTCCGTTCGCCGAACGGATCAGTAAGAAAGCGCTAGAGCAAAAATAAAAACTTAACTAGCATAGTAAATAAATTAACAAATTTTAGAACGTACGAAAGACAGGAACGAACACTTTGCGACACGAACACGTACACGAGGAACACAAGTTACAAAATAAATATATATAAATTACTTATAACTAATCTACGATAATATATGTCTGGGTGGGAGAGAAAAAACCGCCAACTAAATAAGTTAAGAGAGTGAAAAAGACAATTACCTGCCGAAAGTCGGTGTGAATTAGCCAGCCATGGAGAAACGGGAAGAACAGAGAACAGCCAGAACACAGTAAGCTTCTCCGAACGTGTCTGACCGCTCCGAACAGTAGCCAGAGCCAGTGCCGGAGCCGGTGAACAGCTGGTCGGTAAACTAGTCAAGGTCAACCAGCTGACCTCAACCAAACAGTCCAACCAGGCAGAAAATCAATACTCAGACGGAGTGACTCCCCCACCGACTGACAAGAGTGGCCGAGGTTGGAAAAGTAAGACAAAAATAAATTGTCCAAACTGAGCCCCGGCTCAACCTCCCCCACTAAAAGGGTGCAACCCGAAACAAAACCTCTCCCCCACTGAAAGAAGAACCAACAAGCTCTGGCACAGGAAACGGGAAGTCGAGAACCCTAACAGGAAACGAAGTCCTGAGCAGGAGGCAGACAAAACACGATCCTCCTGAAATATTGAGAGGCGCCTCTCTTGGAGAAAGAAGAAAACAGAAAGAGAGTAAAACGACACCACAGGGAAAACCAGGGGTGATCAGTCCCCGGACACCCCCGCAGGCCGCACCAGTATCCAGAACATGACCAGAGGTATCACCACGGAAGGCCTTCAGATGAGAAACGTGGGCCTTCCGCCACAACCTCCCCGATACGGGATCAACCAACTCAGCAGTAACTGGGGAGAGAAAACGAAGAATCCGGTGAGGACCTGTCCACCGATAGCAAAGTTTGGCTGCCCGTTTATCCACGGCCGAACTGACCGGATGGGCCTTACAAAAGACAAGATCCCCCACCTGGAAGGGGTTAGCAATACGTCCCTATTGAATTTTCTCCTCACCCTTTCCCTAGACTGTAGGAGCTTAACCCTGACTGCTTCCCAAGTGTCACTCACATTGGGAGTACCAGGCACTGGTAGAAGACTATCCAGACTCCAGAGATTAGACAAGGGATCAGAAGGAGGACGACTAAACATGACCTGGAAAGGCGTGGAATCATGACTTTCGTGAAGAGCAGAATTGAAGGCTAACTGAAGCCAGCTCAGGTTTTCATCCCAGGTAGTTTGTTTCTCAGCGTGATAAGCGATGAGGGCGGCTCTGAGATTGCGGTTGAACCGCTCAGCATGAGAAGGCTGGGGGTAGTAAGGAGATGTCGTAACATGTTTGATTCCATGCCCAAAACAGAAGCGATGAAACTCCCTCGACACGAATTGTGTGCCGTTGTCTGAGACGAAGGTGGCGGGCACTCCAAAATTCTGTAGGAGGCGGGACTTGAGTGCCTTGACGGTGAGCGACGCCGTGGCACTCCTAAGAGGAATCAACCAGCAAAACTTAGAGAAAGCGTCCACAGCGACAAGCAGGGAGGTGTTCCCTGACTTGCTACGGGGAAAGGGTCCCACATAGTCAATGAACACCTTTTCAAGAGGCCGCTCCGCCACCTCGGAGGAAAGAAGTCCTAATTTGGTATTTTGTGCTGGTTTACTGACCGAGCAAAGATGACAAGCTCGTACTCTACCAGCAATGTCTCTGTCCATACTCTTCCAGATAAACTTATCTCTGATTTTAGCGATGGTCTTGTGAATACCTAAATGACCGCCCACGGGAGAAACATGAAAGTAGGAAAAGACCATCGGTATGAGGGCACTCGGCAGAACAATCTTGGGACCACCTCCGCGTCGGGCACGACAGCAGAGGACACCCTTGGACAAGAAGTAAGGAGAGTGGGCTTCTCCCTCCTGGAGCTCACCAATGATGTTTGACAACTCGGGGTCTTGAAGTTGGTGAGAGCCAAAACTCTCAAAGGCAGCAGGGAAATCCAACATCACAGTCCCACACAACGGTGCTTGAGAATCAACAGGATCGCTGGGTAGATGATACATTCTAGAAAGAGCATCGGCGACGACGTTTTGGGTGCCGCGAATGTGCTGCACCCTGAATTTAAAGGCCGCAATTTTGACAACCCAGCGACCAATCTTCCCGAGTTGTCGAGGATGGGGCCAATAGCCAGGAAAGAGCCTGATTGTCAGTTTCCAGCAGAAATTCGGAATGCTCTAGGAACCTCCGAAACTTATCCATGCCGAAAACGACCGCCAGACACTCCAGCTCATAAATAGAAGATTTCTTTTCCTGAAGGGTCAAAGTCCTAGATGCAAAAGCTATAGGTTGCCGAGCGCCGTCGAATTCTTGAGAAAGCACAGCTCCTACAGCACAGGATGAGGAGTCAGTCTGCAAGATGAAGGGCCTACTAAAGTCCGGTATTCGCAGCACAGGAGGTTGGATAATGGCCTCCCTAAGCAGTTGAAAAGCGCGTTCTTGATCTTCACCCCAAACGAACTTTGCGTCTTTCCTTCTTAAGGCGTTCAGAGGGGCGGCCACCTCGGCAAAGTCAGGAATAAACCTACGGTAGAAATTAACCATGCCTATGAATCTGGCAACACCCTTGGCATCCTTCGGAGGAGGGAAATCCCGAATGCCTTGGGTCCTGGCAGGGTCTATAGATACACCCCTAGACGACACGAGGTGACCGAGAAACGATATTTCAGACTTGGCGTAAGACACCTTCTCCGGATTGACTGTAAGGCCAGCCCTACCCAACCTAAACCAAGACCTCCTCAAGATGTTTAACGTGTTCCGTGAAAGACTCACTGTAGACCAGAAGGTCATCAAGATAATTAAAGACATATCTGAACTTCACATCGTGGAAGATGGAGTCAAGCAACCTAGTTAACGTTTGGGCCCCCACAGCTAGCCCCATAGGCACAGATCGGTACTGATACAAATTCCACGGAACACAGAAGGCCGTGAGAGGACGTGATTCCTTCTTCAACGGAATCTGATGATAGGCTTGGTTCAAATCAAATATAGTGAAAAATTTGGCCTTACCGAACCAATCAAAAGCAGAATGGAGATCGGGGAGAGGCACTGAGTCTATTTCAATTTTGGCATTAAGTTTTCTTAGGTCAACCACCATACGATGTTTTCCATTAGGCTTTGGAACCAAGAACGCTGGACTGGCATACGATGAGTTTGAGGGCTCAATAACTCCTTGATCCAAGAGATCCTTGATGATACCACGCATAACCTCCATCTTTGGAGGAGCCAACTTGTATGGGTGGGAGCGTACTGGCTGAGTGTCAGTCAGACGAATTTCATATTCAATAAGATGGGTAGTAGAACCGAGCTTGGGTGTGAGGACCTCCGGAAATCTTGAGCAAAGCTCACGGAGAACCCCAGCTTGCTCCTCATCCAAGTGACCGAACGGGTCCTCAGGGGCAGAACCTTCCTCACACTCCACCTCACCAACCTGCGGCGTCGATTTGCATTTATCAGAAAAGGGGACTGACACTCGCCGATTGAATTTGAAATAAGACTGGCCCGCCTGAAGATCCAGCACCAAACCAGTCTTTTTAATAAAATCCGCCCCCAAAATACAATCCATACTCAGGTCCTGGGCCACAAGGAAGCTCCACACCCATGAAAAACATTCAACCTTAAACTTGATTGAAGCCTTCCTCGAAATTGGAAGAGGGGAATTAGAAGCAGTCCAGCAAGTTAAAGAAGACTCCTCGGTGTGCTTCACTAAACCCAACCTTGAAATGGCTTCAAAAAAACGGGAAGAGATGAGGCTACAGGCTGACCCGGAATCAACTAGGGCCTTATGCACTGAGTCTCCCACTAAGATATTGATATAAGGGCACACCGAAGATGCTGTCCTAAGCCGTAGGTTTCCCTTTTCTGCTAGGCTCGTAGTGTCCAAACTATTAATCAAATTTTTCGCACAGGTACTATTTTTTTTGAAATTTTTTCTTAGACCTCGGGGGAACTTCAGATAAAAGCCCCTTTGATCTAGTTTTTTGGACCAGTGCGATATCTCCTAGGACACTCCCGACGAGTATGACCTTGTTCACCACAGGCATAGCAGATGGGTAGATGAAGCCCACCAGAGTGATGTGGCCCATCCACGGGATTCTGTACGGCCGTGACAGCCCTGGAGGGCTGGATGGAACGATGATTGTTCCTCTCCGCCCTCTGCCGGTCAGCAAACTGCACGCTGCGCGAAGCAATGCACAGACGGTCCAGTTCAGAAAAGGTGGAAGGGCGACCAGCAAAAACTAGACGGGACCTCTCTTCAGGATTGAGACCCTCAAGAATGGTGGTGACCACAGTACTTTCGGGGATATTGAGCCTTAACACCCTATCAGTGTCCCTCACCTCGGCCACAAACTTTGCCAAACTCTCTCCGTTGCCCTGAGGCCTAAAGAATTTCTCCACACGGAGACGTTCCCTCAACTGACCAGGAACAAAGAAATCCAATGCCTCCCTATGAAAATCATCCAGGGTACCACCCCTCTGGAGAACTCGAACCAGACAGTCACCCAAAGGTGGCCTACAAAACGGAGAGATGACATGCAGGAAGCTCGCTCCCTGAAGACCAGGCAAGTCATGCAGTCGCAGGATCTCAGAAAGAAACCGCAGCAAGGCTTCAGTATCTAGACCATCCACCGTTGGTAGTCGCTGCAGCAACGGGGTAAGTGGGTTTGGAAGCTTGTGATACTGAACAAAGGATCCCGTCATCACAGTCCCCAGTCCTCCAGATCCAGCAGGCATTTGGGTCACAGGCCCCCGGGCCCCGTCCACACCAGACACCTCCGCAACGACTGATCCAGGGATCTGGCCTTCACCCTTAACAGCCGCAGCAGAGTCAACCGCAGACACAGTTTTTTCAGGAGCCTTTGCCCCCTCGTCCCTCTCGAGTACAGTCAGCAGGCCGTCCACCAAGGTGATGCGTTCCTCCAACCACTCCCTATCACCAGAACTGGTAAGCTTGGATCTAAGTAGCGACAGCCTCATATGTAGATGGGTAAGCCGGGACAAATACCTAGCCCTCTCTCGGCCAGTAGGCGGCGACTCCAACCAGTCCTCCTGACTATTTTCAAAAGTCTCCAACTTAGCCTCCAAAATAGGCCTCTGCTTCTGGAACGCCAAATCCCTAGGCCAGGTAGTGTCCAGTTCCATGTTATCCCGCAGTTGCTTCCGCATGGACTCGCAGTCGGAACCCGGAGTAAGCCCACGAGCCAACAACTCAAAATGGAGATCCTCCTTCAACAAGTATTCAGGCACCAGAGAGACAGGCATAATAAATAAATAAATGACACAGACTAACAAGTAACACACACTGACTCGAAGTCAACGACTAACAAAGCAATAACTAAGGCGACAAGAGAATAACTTAGTGAGACAACACTCTCAGCAGGGTCCCCAGAATTCCTGCCGTCCACGAAACGCGGCAGCGAAACCAAAATACCACAACAAAACGCTACGCCGTACCAGAACAAAACCAGAAAAAAAAACAACGAAGACAAGATATAACAAAAACACACAAGTAACAATAATCAGAAAATAAATAAGTTCACACACTTCCTGTAAATCAGCGAAAAATAGCTCAGCGAGACGGCACAGGCGCAGGAAGTCACAAACTAACTTCAACTCCTCCCTCTCACCACCAGTGGCAAAACAAAAACCCCGGGCCCGCAGAGGGTAAAAACACGTAACCACGCTCTGCTACCATTTTGTTCCGAGTTAGTGAAAAATACAGGAGGCCTCGGAAGCGTGCCCCTCCCAAACTCGGAGCAAATCATAAAAAAAAACAATCACATGCCACTAGTGGGAAGAGACAAAAACGAGACAAGATTTCGAGTACAAGAAATATAATTAGTAGGTGGCAAACATTTCCATGCAAAATACAATTATGCAGCACCACGGTGCACCGCGTAACTTAAAAACTAAATAACAACAATAAATATAATTCCAATAATGACAATAACATAATAAATAAATAATATAATAATAACACAATAAATAGAAATTTGGTCTATAAATAACATATATCAGGTACGGCAGTAGCAAAATCTAAAAATTTTAACAGGTAATTTTTTATGAACTGAGGGGAGGAAAAAGGTTGTAGAATTTCTAGGCCCACTATTTTTGAAAAATAATTTTGTTTCAAGTTTGTAGCCGAAATTTAAAAAAAATATATTTAAAGCCAATTTTCGAAGGAGGCGGGGGCTTAGTTGCCTCCACGAATCCGAATTAAAGATGAAATCCTCCCCTTCAGGTCATGTAACTAACTAAATAAATACTGGCTAGGTACTGGCCCTCCTCCAGATCTAACATCTGGCAGCGCTCCCTGCACCCCAGTCCTCGCAAGTTCAGTATAAGAAGTAAAAAAACATTTCTGATCCAACCTTGTTCCAGAAGAAATTAATGGGAGCACTACACTCCGGTTGGATGCCGGTCCAATAGCGCTGGCAGGGCGCGGGCATTCAGTTGGCTTCAGTGCTGTGGGCAGACTCGCCGCATCAGTCCCGCTGACGGCACTCACGGGGACCCTGCCGAAAGTCGGTGAATTAGCCAGCCATGGAGAAACGGGAAGAACAGAGAACAGTCAGAACACAGTAGCTTCTCCGAACGTGTCTGACCGCTCCGAACAGTAGCCGGTGCCGGTGCCGGAGCCGGTGAACAGCTGGTCGGTAAACTAGTCAAGGTCAACCAGCTGACCTCAACCAGGCAGAAAATCAATACTCTTACGGAGAGTGACTCCCCCACCGACTGACAAGAGTGGCCGAGGTGGGCAAAATAAAAGACAAAAATAAATTGTCCAAACTGAGCCCCGGCTCACTATGTCACATGTCTCTATTGTATTGATTAACAGTATAAACCATTGTGTAGCAATCTTAAACTATTATTTGGTATTTATTAGGCCCCATTATCTTAGCTATAGCTTTTATTACAATATCGTAAGAAATTATTCATGATTTTCAAAATATACAAAAGTAACTATGGGAATAGTTTTTTGTATGATTATCTTTTCATAGAAACTATTGACATCAACCATCATTAGATATTCTCAAACTGTGCGTAAGGAATCATCAGTTAACAAATAGCTATTAACTATTATTTCTATCTAGAATTTAGTATGCACTGTCTTTGAAATCTCTAGCTAAAATTTTTATTGACATCAGTACATGTCACACCTTATCTTAATTCGTTACACCGATAGGTATAGGTAATATTCGACATTAAGGTCACATTGACATTCAACATTTGGAAAATATTTTTAGATGGCTGCTGGTAAAGACTATATCATTGAGGTCAGTGATCTAATTTATTGTAAGAAATCTCTCTCCCGGTGTCTAAATGAGTAAACATATCTTAGAAGGTACTCTGGAGGACCGATGTTATTTCAGGTGACCTGAACATCATACAGCAACTTACTTTCACAGCAAAAATCTTTAATCTTTCAATGAGAGCAGCGGTTGTTAGTGTAATAAACATTACTGATAACTGATTTGGAAACTCAAAATGTTATTGTTATTAGAAACCATTTATTAATAAAAACATATCTTAAGTATGGAATCAAATTTTAATGTATTTTTAAGATAAATTTTTCAGAGGATAAAAATGTGCAGCGAGTTATTTATTGTAGGTCGCGTTAATGTTTCGGGTAGTTCAATTTAGAAAATTAGTTTACAAAGACTTTCTAAAATATTGCAAGCTAGTTATAATCCTAAGCCTAGTTATTAGTCAGGATTCTGTTGTCATTTTGAATCTTCTACTAAAAACTTGTTGATTTTGTTGATTATACGTTGAAATTAAATAGTTTTAAAGTAAGGGGCACCAATTATTTAAAACTCATATAACTTGGTGTATGTATTACTTTTTACACTCAAATGGTGTATACCAACTGTAATAAAAGTTGCTAGCAATAAAAAAAGGATTTGCTAAACTAACATTTTCTTCGAAAGTGTGCCAAATAGTCTTTAAGGCAATCGAACAGTCATGAACGGCATACAACTGATGGCCAATTGGATTGATAAAATCGATATGAGATATAGATTTTTAGCACGTGGATGTGAGGAGCATAGCAATCTATAACGGTCGCAAAATTGTTTAAGTAATGTGTAGGTTGATGTCAAGAATAATATGATATTCTTATGTATATATATATATATATATATATATATATATATATATATATATCTTCTACTCCAACGGCACAAAACAATTGTTTCATAGGATCATTTTATCTCGCTGAAGGATTTGGCCATAGGCCATAATTGTGACACGGTTGTCGGTAACCGTCAAGCTCCCAAAAGCTGTCAGGATGTGGGGCGTCAGCTGTTGCGGTATTATCGTAACAATACATAATGAATCTTGTATAGCAAATATAACTAAAGCAATATATATTTATTTCAAGCTTTGCATAGTGAAAGAATAGTATTTTGTAAATGTAGCGTTCAGTGTCAAAATTTGCTTAAAGATTTAAGATTAATCCACATTTTACCCCTAAAGTATGTAACAACTATTTAAAAAGTAAGTACGGAACGTATTATCCCATTTCTAAAGTTTTTTTTTTAAATGCCATAATAAAGTTCAAATTGTTTTCGAAATATCTCCCACATTATTTGATACAATACCACTACATTTCTGTATCTGTAATCTGATTTCTCTATTATCTAACAAACTAGGTTAAAGTGAACGAATCATAACGTACTAATGCGTTATGAGAAATAGAAGGAAGAAATCATGACAATGACTTTTGTGAATCAACGCCATGCAACCCTAAAATACACTCAATAAAACACTAATAAATAAACCAAAGTAAAAAAACACAATATATTGCTCGTAACAACCAACCAAAAGGCTAAATTAACTGGCGATAGCTTGGAGAGAAACCAGATGGCTGCCAAACAGGAAAGTAAGGGGTTTTATATTCTAGATTATTTGGTTATAACCATAGTACGCTTTAATACTAAACTTAAATGTTTCAACTCTGTTCTATTTAATTTGTTTGGTTACCTTATTTGGTCGTTATAAGTACTAATAACCAATAGAGCCAGTGGCATGGCTTGACAGTCATGTCATAATGGTTCAGTAGCAAAAATGCTTAAAATATTAACATGGTCTCCTAGTTTTAGAGCAACTCAAAAGAAAAATCTATTCTCGTAAGGAATATTAATCAATAAATAAAAAATTATTTGAGGGTAAATTTAATTATATTCATATGTCATGTAAAAGTTTGCACGTCACCTACGGCTGACAGCAGCAAGGGAATTTAATGGTGTAATCACGTTAACAGTGCGGAGCTGCGCAATCTTGGACACTGACCTTAACGTCCTGTTGTTACATAGCCTACTGTAGAGCACTGAAAGCTGCAAGAGAACCTAATGGTGTAATCACGTTAACAGTGCGGAGCTGCGCAATCATGGACAATGATTTTAACGTTCTGTTGTTACATACCCTACTGTAGAACACTGAAAGCTGCAAGAGAATCTAATGGTGTAATCACGTTAACAGTGCGGAGCTGCGCAATCTTGGACACTGACATTAACGTCCTGTTGTTACATAGCCTACTGCAGAACATTGAAAGCTGCAAGAGAATCTAATGGTGTCATCACGTTAACAGTGCGGAGCTGCGCAATCTTGGACACTGACCTTAACGTCCTGTTGTTACATAGCCTACTGTAGAACACTTAAAGCTGCAAGAGAATCTAGTGGTGTAATCACGTTAACAGTGCGGAGCTGCGCAATCTTGGAGACTGACCTTAACGTCCTGTTGTTACATAGTCTACTGCAGAGCACCGAAAGCTGCAAGAGAATCTAATGGTGTAATCACGTTAACAGTGCGGAGCTGCGCAATCATGGACAATGACCTTAACGTCCTGTTGTTACATAGCCTACTGTAGTACACTGAAAGCTGCAAGAGAATCTAATGGTGTAATCACGTTAACAGTGCGGAGCTGCGCAATCTTGGACACTGACTTTAACTTCCTGTTGTTAAGTCGTCTACTGCAGATCACTGTCAGCTGCAAGAGAATCTGATAGTGTAATCACGTAACCAGTGCGGACCTGCGCAATCTTGTACACTGACCTTAACGTCTTGTTGTTCACTGGCAGTGAATCTAACGGCATAATTGTTCCTTATGTATACACCACACTATACAGTATAACAAAATTATTATTGCAATGCACGGAATTATTAATAAATAAAACGCTTGTTTTTTCTGTGTTTGCGTGCATTATTCGTGTAATGGTGTCATTATTAGAACAATGAAAGCTGGCTATGAGCCAACGTAATTTACACAAACAGCAGTCTATACGACGTGATAACAGCAAACGATTAACACAGCCTCTAGGTCATTTGCTTATCCCAAAATGGCATCATACAGTAACAATTCTTACTATTACATATAATGTACATTGTTATATATAATATAGTTTATCCCTAGATAAATTTTTACTACATTTTAAATAGAATAGAAATATATTTGAGGACTGGTATTAAAAAAATAGCATTAATAATAATGGATATAATAATAGACCACAGATAACAATGAATAAATATGTGTTATTAGCAAATCAAGTAATAATAAGGAATAAGATCTCTGAACATACCAATAACCTACCTTACATGCAAACTGTTTACGTAAAGATCGGAGCAGCCTATAAAGCAGGAAGAAAGATTGATTTCCAGTACTTTAATATTTTAATACACTACTTAGCCATAATATATTTTTAATATATATTATTAAAACATTGTAAGTACTTCGTTTCTTTTTCGAAATATGACAATAATTACTCACTGATCTCTTTCGACATTCATTTATGGTTATATGTCATATTTAAAAAGAATTTAATCGTGTCGGTTTGTTTGAACATTTACAAACGTTAGTGTTGCTGCACTTCCGGAAATACAGTGCGAATAGGACACTTTATATTTTATATCTTTGTTGCATTTTATGTTTAGTACTGAAGGGTGGCCGTGGCGAAGCAAGTACATGGACTACCAAGCTTTTCTGATTTGATAAATTATAGGGTACGAGTCGCAAATATCGGTGGACTTTTCGTAGTGATAGGAAGATAAGGTTTGTGATTCGTACATACAGCAAATTTAAGCTCATAATAATACTTGTCTTATTTTATAACCATAATCATCAACTAAAGTTTGCTAGATTATTTGAATGCTGACATTTTGCTTTCATAAGAGTTAAGGACCAATAGGCAACAGCCTTCTTAACGTCTTTAACCGTTACAATACTAATTACGCAGTTCAGCTCATCGCTTCGTGCATTCGTCTACAGTTGATTTTATAGGTAAATCAGCACCACAAGGTGGATGATATTGGACCGATGAATTCTTTGGCTCAGTAACAGATTTAGATTCTGGTGTATGAACTACAGCTCAGATTGGCCATAGCTATGCGATTACTTCCTCTTTTGTTATTGTAAAACGAAGATATTTGATCTCGTCAATACGTGTATATCTTTAATATATGAAAATAGATTTATTTAGCAGGAAGTATGATAAGAACACATACCTTCATAGTTTAGTTATTTTAATTGCTAACCGTATACAAAAATTGAAATATCTTTCAAAGCGTTTCATAAACGGGAGGTATAATAAAAGTGATACATTGAAACATACTAAGCACGAAAGAAAACATACACATTATACAAGTATTGCAGTAAGGAGCACAATATTTCAACTTAATCCATTCCAGGATGAAACATAACTTTATTACTCTAGAGACATTTCAGTTGACATAAATCTGCACAACTCGCATTACGCAGTCAGAATGTTTAACAGTCCTCGCGACAAATTGCGTTAGGGAAGAGAAATTAAAACAAGTCCTGAAAAAGTTAAGTTAATTTCCTTGAACATGAACATAATTTCCTTTCCAGTAAGTACTCCGATCGCTGGAAAAACTCGGTTCTCTGAGATTTAAGAATATGCTATTTAGTTATCAACGATAATGTTCCCTTATTGTTTATTATTAATACTGTTTCTGGAAATAAATGTTTATATGTTTTAAATCTAGTTGTAACCAATACTGATATTACATAATTCTGCAAATGATTTGCAAGGAACATTTGATGAAATAACTCTAAATTTAGTAGTGGAATTATTATCTATAACTAGCTGTTACCCGCGGCTTCGAAGTAATTTAAAAATATAAGCCTTCCTAGTAAAAGCATTGATGTACTGATATAGTAGAACTCCATTTTATTTTTTCAAACGTTCGACCAAATTATATTTTTTACATCACAGTTGAGTTTCCCTTGTTGTCCTGGTCAAGAAAATACATACATATGCAGATTTATGTCAAGTGAAAGGTCTCTAGAGGAATAAAGTTATGTTTCATCCTGGAATGGATTAAGGCGGAAACATACTTGTTCTAAAATCGTCTACTTCAGGCTCTTGTAAGTTTAATCGTACTTTTGGCGTATGACATTTCCAGTGCAATACTTAAGTTTTCGTTGTTGTCTTGATTCAGAATAGATATAAATTCCTAGTACTGAGAAGGCTACTTTGGCCAGAAAGCGTCTACTTCTGGCCGTTTTCAGTTAACTTTCAAAGTATTTATTTTTCAAAAAAAGTAAACTGTGGATACGTTTAATGTATAGTACTAAAACTTCTGTAACCTTTTCCTATGAAATGCGCAAAAATGAAATAAATAAATATCTATCTATAATTGCAAATGTTGCATCGTTTAGCCTGGTGGTGATGGTGCGCGCCATAGATAAATTCAGTTTATCATAGCAGATTAGTAACAAAATAAGATGTGATCCATTGTGACCCTCGGGAAGGAAGCCACCTCGTTTTCCTAAATGAACAGCGGATAAGTTAAAACGGTATTATGTAGGTCCGTAAACACCGTGAAACACCTTCCGTTGAGTCAGTTATTATTAATTTAGCAACTGACTCAAGAATGATAGTCTAGTTAATAACTAGTGTAAATAGACCATTCTCAGGTCCGAGTCAGGGACTGAACTAAAACAGTAAGGGCTAAACGAGTTCTTTCTGGAACCTTAGTGTGATTTATCTAAGCTCCATCTCAACAACCTTTGCGTTGCTTCCAATATGTTACCTTCAATACTATAAACAAAACTGTAAAACTTTGATTTGTAACTGTAACTTTAGAAATAGTTACACAATCTATTCTATAACCTAACTCTCGGTGGCTAATATCAACGAACCACGTATAATATTTAATCTAAATAATAATCTACGTATAATCCAAATAAACCTAGACGTAAATTTCTATGGACCTCTCGCCGGGGAACAGGACCAGAGACTCTTCGGTCAGAAAGTCATATGGTCTTAAACCTAGTGGTATTCTGTTGAAATTATTTTTGGGTAAATCATGGTTAATGTCTTAATATACTATTTCTGAAGACAGAAAAAGTAGAAGAGTATAGCGATTATTCATAAGGAGGCAGGCATTGGAAGCTGAGGAAGAAGAAAATTAGGACATTTTCAAATTAGGACAATGAAGAACTGTTGAAAATAAGGGCACTCACCCTGAACAGTATGTAAATGAAAGATGACTGGACGGAGTGTCATGGATTTTATGTATGTGAAATAAATTTCCTTATAAGATAATATAAAACAATTTAAAGAGATTATCAATGAGAGAAAAATGTCTATACTCAAGTACATTCTTTGTTTGAAAATTAGTTTTTTAGGATGGGAATATTGTGAAGGAAACAGTATTTTTCTAGACATTGCTATCATTCAGGGATACAAAAAATTAGCAATAATAATTTTCCAGATATGCGATCAGTTCTCTTCCTCAGTTAAATAACTATCCTAACACACTAATACATACCCTACATGTCCATGCTGTAAACATTTCATATTCACAAAACTTTAGCCGTGTTTCTTAGGCCAGATTATAAAAGTGCCTAAATGTCCTACTTTAGATGTTCTACTGTAAATTTTCTTAACGTGATAGAAGTAATTTTCTAAATAGCTATTCAGTTTATTATTTTACTGTATGTATTTTAAAATTCTACTGCTTATAACTAATTAACAACTAATTAGTTGTTCATAAAGATGTTTTAACAAGTCATAACCTAAAATGTTTGAACCCTTAAAAGAAATATGAATTGAAATATTTACTCGCATAGTTTTCCTATTGTCTGTTAATGCTCACTTGAATACAATAAAACGCCATAGCAAGTACACAACCAATAGCTGAACAATTGGGCAAAACTTGTTATTGTAATATAGAAAATGTTTCATAAGTTTTAAAACTCGTATTAGAGGAAGGTATAGGCTACTAGTAACACGTACAAAAACAAAGTGGAATGTTAATAAAAGGTATGTTAACAGCAATGCATATTGAACAACATGTTTTGTACAAAGTTAAAAGCAACAAACGCTTAGAACTATAACACTATCAGATTTGAAGGTCGTCATGATTTAATGTTTAATTGTACTTCGGTGTTCTCATTTGGTATTAGTGGGATGTATTGAGTCAATCATTTTATGTCAAGATGTTATTGTTAATTTTATTATAAGAACAAGGTAGTGGGTTAGTGTTAAACTCAACCAACAATGCTCTATATTATTACTATATTAATGCCCATAATTATATAAGGATGTGCGTGGTTTTTTGTACTTATGTTACAGCACATATTTATTATCTGAAATAAGCGATTTGTTTTAAATACAATTACAAGTAGTCAAGTGAGCTGTGAAATATTTTTAATTACACACGTCTGTAAAAGGTGTGAAAATGCGATGATCGATTCCTTTTTTAATAGAAAAGCAGGAGAGAGGCATTGGCTGGTTGAAACTCAGTGTCAGGTTCCTCAACAGACAAAGGACCACTTTAGTCCAGCAATGACAAAGAAAGCGCTGATAAACGATGTTTTGTCTTACAGGCGAGTTTATGTTTGCAACTGTCGCTGTCACCGCGACTTGACATGCATCATTGAACAACAACCACTTCTATTTTGGTTATAACTATATTGTTATAAATGTATTTAAGTATGATCGCACGTTGATAGCTATTCATAGAAGATATTTTGAGAGTATCTTTTTATTATAGGACTTGTACTCAGTGTTCCAGCCTTACTTCATTCGAACGTTGTTTTGATATTGAATAGTTTTCATTTACAGACTCTTGGTCAAATATATAATATTATATTACATTTTTCATCACATAAAAATAAAGCAAATTATGTTCACGTTTATATTTGTATTATCACTGACTAATATAAAAGAAATAATCGATATCAAATATACTAGCAGTTTGTTCGTTGTAGGACTTGTACACACAAATGTTATCTATTTATTTATTTATTTCCAACGGCAGCAGCCAATTTACAAAGACAAGCGTAGATGGTAGAATACAGCGGGGGAAAAAATTAATACAATCAGATGAAAAATCTACATAAAGTAACAAAATAGGTAGGCCTATACAAAAATTTGATAATAAATAATAAGTATCCAAAGATATAACAAGTTATAAATATCCAAAACATAACAAAAAATAAAAATAAAGATTAACAAACAACAATAATTACTCAAGTATGGAAACAACTCAGAAAAATGATTCAAATAAATTGTACTTTATATAAAAAAAAAATAAAAAACAACTAAAGTAGATATCAACAAAAGTAGAATAATAAATAATTACGTAAAGGAAAAAAATATTTATAAAAACTCTCTGTGCAACAGGAACAAGCAATCAACTAGCTAACGAAATTATAAGATTGATAAGAGCGAACATAAATAAATAGTGCTAATAAATCAAAATATAATATATACCATTTAATAAATAACAGTAGAAATTAAATAAATACAACATATAATACAATGAACATGCACTTAACACAGCTTAAAGCTAACTAGGTCTCAATTTCTAGTCTTTCACAGAAAGAAGAAGAGAGGAGGCCTGCCGACGAACCTGGTGAAGTCCATCGAAGAACAGGTCACACCCAGACGCAACCTGATTTCCCAGGCGAATAAACCTTGCGAAAGGACTGTTGAAGTCGAAGTTGGTTGAGTGGTATCTTCGACCCAGCAGATCTCGAGATCTTGTGTTTGCAGGAACTCTGAGGTCGATTTCAGCTAGGAGATCTGGACAGTTCATGTGACCATTCACTATCTTCCAGAGAAGAACAACATCAGCCACGTCACGTCGCAGGGCAAGAGGTGACAAGTTCAGATTGCTGGACAGTTCCTCGACAGGCACATCAAGATAGGCAAAACCCAGCCAGACACCAATCAAGCGAAGAAAACGCCTTTGTAGAGCCTCCAGTCTCGTCCTATTGCCAACAGTGTAAGGCGACCACACGGGACTTGCATATTCCACAAGCTGTCTCACAAGGGAACAGAGAGCGAAGAGCAGAAGGGTTGTCGATGCCTCTGGAGAATCTTGCTATGAAACCAAGCATCTTGTTTGCTTTGCTACTGATGTGGTCTATACGTCCAGAAAATCCCATGTCGCTGGCAAATATAACGCCTAGGTCTTTTATACACTGGGACCGTGGAATGGATGTACCAGAAATAGAGTAGACGTATATGACTGGGGATTTGATGCGGTGATAGGTTATACAAGAGCACTTACTGGGATTTACAGACATGTTATTCCTGACAAAACCAATCCTCAATTTCGGAAAGGGTATTTTGAATCTCTTGAGAGTCTTCTGGTGTAGACACAGTAATGAAAATCTTCAGGTCATCAGCAAATTGTAAGGCCTTTATAGTTAATTTGTCTAGTAGGTCATTGACAAAGACATTAAAGAGGCAAGGTCCCAGCAAAGAACCTTGTGGAACTCCTGAAGAAGGTGAGAACTGAGTGGAAGTGGTGGAACCGATCCTCACGACAAGAGAACGTTTTTGAAGATAACTATAAATCCATGACAAAAGAGGTTCAGCCCACTCCGTAACCCAGCAACTTAGACACAAGAATTGTGTGGTCGACCTTGTCGAAGGCTTTTGCCATATCGATGTAGGCTGTATCAACTTGGTAGTTCTTGCGAAAAGCAGACAGAACATATTCTTGAAAGAGCAGGAGGTTGGAGACAGCAGACTTGCCCTTCATAAAACCATGTTGGGAAGGATGGATTATTTTGAATAGAAAAGGATTCAGTGTATCTACTACGATACTTTCAAAAACTTTGCCAATTGCCGGCAGAATAGTGATTGGACGGTAGTTCCGTGTGTCGCTGGGATCATTTGCTTTATGTAAAGGAATGATGAAACCCAACTTTAAAGAGCTAGGGAAGATTCCTTTGTTAAGTGATTCATTGAACAACACTGTGAGGGGTTCAGCTAAGAGAGATCGGCAGTGATGAAGCATAGATGGCGGTATATTGTCAATTCCAGCTCCCTTTAAAGTGTCCAGATTCTTAAGCTTGCTGAGAACTTCTTCTGTTGAGGTTGTTATGACACAAAGAGAATCGAAGACAGGATAGCTAAAGCTAGGTGAAACTCGTGACGAGGGAGAGTAGACTGAGTTTGAAATAACTGGAGAACAGCTGACATATGCTTGTTGATTCACTGGCTACTTCATCATCTAAATGCAGACTAGACGGCATCTCAGGAGTATTTCTTTGAGCTTTAACTAGTCCCCAGAAAGCTCGTGGATTAGAAGATATGTTTGATTGAACATTGGACAAATATCGAATGTGGCATTCACGAGACAGCGACCTACAAGTATCCCTCAGCCCTCGAGAACTCATAATAATGGGCAAGATTGAAACTTCTCTTGAAACGTGCATGCGCAGCTTTCTTTTCGATAATGCAATTTTTTTAGGTCATTATTAAACCACCTAGGGAAGCGTGAGATACCAAATTTCTTCAACTGACTTGCATTTTTGACGATTTTTCTCTAAGGAACTTTCCAGAATATCAAACTTTTCATCAACTGAGATCGGCTGGTGAATAAATCCCATATCTGCTTCCTGTAGGGCTGTAAAAGCAGCTGGGAGGTCACATCTTCCCAAGTTGTAGCCGCTGTAGCAGTTGTCACAAGTAGAAGGCATATAGCACTCAAGAGTAAGGGACAGAGGAGGGTGATGAATTTCAGGTTAAATCAACCAATCATTAGCCCTGCTAACATGCACCTCACTATCAGAATGAAATAACAAGTCCAATGTTACTCCTCTATGGTTTTGAACATGATTTATCTGGAAGAGAGAGTGCAGAGAAGACATGTCACGGAGGTATTCGCTGCAATGTTGAGGGAGGCCAGATACAGGTAAATTGACATCGAAGTGAGGCAAGTTGAAATCTCCAAAAATGAGTGTCTTCTTTGGGAAATTTACCAATTCGACTGTCTCAGTAACCGCATCACAGAATTCACGGTAAACAGAAAGAGGACTTGAAGGAGGAATGTAGACACAAGCCAGAAGAAGATCAAAACCAAATCCTAATTTCACAAGGGCAAAGACACTTTCAATGTTGAATCTAGAGTATAGTCGCTTAGACATAAGCTTCTTACGAACTGCAAGTAGGGTTCCTCCACCAGAACTTTTGTGACTTGTAGCAGCAGACCTATCACATCTATGAACAATGAAGTCAGTATCACCAACAACTTCGGAGTCGGGGATATCAGGAGAGAGATTTGTTTCACATAGTAGAATAACATCATCAAGGCATGCAGATAAATTATTTTTTAACTCAATAAGCTTCGAACGAAGACCATTTACATTTTGGCAGTAAAAATTCAGAGAAACATGCTGCTGCTTACCGTTGGAATTTATTCGTTTTTTGGCACAATAGAAGGCGTTCCATTCTTATATCTAATCGTTAGGGAAGTATCATCGGCATCCTGTTTGGACTTTAAGGTGGCACGAAGAGTCTCCAGATGTCTTTTCTCTTGAGGAGTGCGGTCATGAGAGATTGATATTCCACGCATGCTATTAGGAACATCATTTTCCATGAAGTTTTTGAAAATATGAATAGCAGTGCCTTCAGACGGCATACAAAGCATGAGAGGACGATTTGTGCTTTTTTCCCCAATCTAAAATGACGAACATCTGAATACTGAACATTAGATTTCAAATGAGCTAGAAAATCCTGGACAAAAACGGCATCCGCAGTTTTTGAGACTGTGTTTGAATCGGGGATGTTATATACAATAACATTTTTGGCACGTCGATTACGATCTTTGCATTCGGATAAAACATCTTCAAAAAGCTGATCACTACCCGCTAACCCGTTTATCCTTGATAGTGCTTATTTCAGATTCAACATAGGCCAAGCGAGGCTCAAGTTCCTGTAATTTGGAGATCACCAATTCCAGGTCTTGTTTTATAAGTTGTAGTCCTTCTGAGAGTTCTGTTTTAGTGGCTTGGTATCTTGGTATCTTTAAGTTGTTCGAAACGCTGTTTTGATGCTGAAAGTTATAGATAAGATAAAGAAAATATCTCTTCATTCGGACTACATTGGGTAGTTGCTGGGTAACTAAACTGAGCTCATGCCTAAGTAGCCTAGGCATCTCTGATGTCGAAACTGTGCAAGGAGTTCATTTTGAGCTTAGTTTTTATTGATCTCTTCAAACAGACGTGGATTGCTGAAAAGTTGTCAATTAGATACCAGACGCTGTACTAAGCAGAAGGAGAAACAGAACTTAATTCAATATTAGCATTGAATCAACCTTTCACACCATAGTTACACTACGTATGGAAATATGTTAGATTAGCAGTGTTCACATATTATTCTCGGAACATAATGACAAACATTGTCAGGGTAATAGATAAAAGACCGTATTATTATGATGCTTTAGGCAAAACTCCAAAGGCAAGGAAAACTACTCATATTAATATTTGAAAAAATATTCTTCACATTTTCAGTTTTTTTAGTAAATAATGACAATTATGTGTACATTATATATTCTCTGAGAGAAAATGCAAAACATTTCCTCTGTGAATAAAGTAAAACAGTCAACTTTCCAAGAACGACGGTAGGGAGTACTTCCTAGTACTTCCAATCTACACAAGTACGAAGGTATTACCGCTGCACTCAATTGTCCGGTTTGTATTTTAACAAATTCTTTGTCTTTGAAGTGTCAACTCCCTTCATTGTTTGCCAATAAAATGCATTCTAATAATATTTATGGAAAGAGAGAGAGAGAGAGATAGAGAGAGAGAGAGAGAGAGAGAGAGAGCGAGAGGGGGGGAGAGAGAGAAAGAGAGAGCTACTATTAGCTTTGACTGGTTCAAAACAACTCCTGCTTAAATTAAAGTACAAATTTGATTGCGTAACACTGATGAAAGCTCGGGTTTGTGCCACTAATTTCACTAATTGCTTGCAATTGTTGGTGCGACTCTCTGAAATAGGAATCAATATTAGTAATTTTAATTTAGTTGCTTTTAACAGTTTTGTTAACTAATTATTCTGATTTGTAAAGAGGGAAATGATAAGTTCATTCAAGAATTACACTTAAATAGCAGTTATATTGTTTACTTTTCATTGTTTTCAATCATTGGTAACTAAAACTATGTTTCATTACATACATTACAATATTTACTACTCAAGATGGGAGAGCCAGCAGCTGCATATGCATTAGAAAGCCTACAGGAATGAATATTTTCATGTTGCAAAGTAGGCTCTTGCATCTGAAAACTTTAAATTGTATCTTTATCTCTATATTTTACCTTTCGATATATACTTAACTTACTATGTAGAATATTCTTCAATAAGTTCCAGGTAACAATTTGTAAATAATAAATTACCATTTCAGTCGTGTCTTAAAACTTAAATGAATGTGAATAAATAGACCTTCATAAAAATTCTTCAAAACCTATTTTAATTAATATAGGCATCCTATGTAACATTGTACTTGAAGAAAATGTAATTTATTGCCAAGTTATTCTCAATGTCATTGTTGACCAAACATAGTTATATTTAGACATTTTTAACTTTGGAAATCAAACTATGTATAATTTATGATGGTATCCGAAACTGTAGCTATATTACTTGAAATTTTTGTAATTATCTTGAGATTCTCGACTCCTTCTCCAAAATGCAACATGGTATACAGCAATGACATATTCAAGAGGTTAAAAGTGCTATAAAATACAATACTTTTCAGAAGGCTATTTGGAGTTACGGAGTGCTAAAGGAAAATTATAAAGTAGATGACCTGAAAGGCATTGTAATAGCCTTGACGCAAACATAGTTATTCCACGTTTACAGTTTTCCCAACTCATGAAAGGCATTTATATAATATTATAACAATAATTTCTTGACAGTGAACATGTACGGCAAATTGCCTGCCGGCGGTATAGCCAGGCACTGCGATGAAACCTTTATGGGTGCGGCAGTGAAATATGATTCAACTATACTCCTGAAATTATTAAACAAAATTAATTATTTTAAATAATTCTTTGACCAAATAAGCTTGCTATTACTTGTGCAAAAAATACACCAACGAGTTCATGTTTTACTCTATATTTAAATAAACAGTGAAACAAAACAACTTTAATTTATCATTTCCAAACAACATTCTTTGCTAAAAAGTATAAAAACCTATTATACATCCAGTAAGCATATTTAAGTGCAATTATGAAACAAAATGCACGTTTGCGTCTTATATGTAAGCTATATATAAGTCTGATACACTATTCGTATATTTTGCTTGATTGCGTTCTCATTAAATAAACTTTTGCAGTAAAAATAAGTGCACTTTCTTAATTATAAAACAACATTTAGTATCAAAAAATTGCGAAATTTTAGCAAAGTCCATTCATTATATATACGTCATTATTTAAATTTAAAGTTTTATTTTTTTACGCAATTTCCTCATGAACAAGACTTTTTCACACAATTTTATTCTCGATATTGAGACATAACAGACTTTGTGTGGGCAGACAAGTATTTTCATAGTTATATTCCATAAGTATTAAATTAGCTTAATTTATTGTGTACGTTTCTACAAAAGTTTAATTCTATGGTAGACATTTAACGCGGCAGTGGTATGCGTTTTCGTGCGTGCACCATTTTCGTCATTAAGCTTAGTAATCTGCATAAACATATTTTCATATCAGCAATAACTTATGCGTGATAATTATTTTTATTACTTCTTACAGATGACACGCTTCATATTTCAATGTTACTGTATGCTGTTGAATGAGCACATGCAGTGTAATACCAATACTTAGCAACCCCCACCACGTAATCCTTTGATTTCACGGAGTATTAATATGCAATGTTTTGAAATATGCACCAAAAAATATCAAATAAAAATATATATATATATATAACTTCAAGAGAGAAAACACTACTTAATAATAACAAACGATAACATGATTCAAAATGTCTAATACATTTTTGTATTGCTCTAAGTAAAAGTAATGAAGTAAATATAGCCATACGTGATTATTTCGAAATTCAAAGTTCTCACGTTTAATCAATATTAATTAATCTATCTCTTTTATGTTTTATGTATTTTATATTCTCTTTAGCTTTATATATAATCTCAAGCAACAGGCAATACTTGTTTTGTTTAAGTTTCATATCTCAAATTCTACGTTTAAACACACAACTTACAATCCAAGAGATTTAGAGTGGTTACGGTAACTGAAATCTCATAAAATTATTATGTGAACAGGTAAGCTTACTACCTGAGTCCTCCCTTCGGGTAATAGTTCAGAAAATATTTCCTATGACACGAAATGAAGCCTGTTTATAATGTTTCTATGATTTAAGTTTTGACAGCCAACGTCAATAACACTCTCTTTAAATTCTTAGGGCATTATTGCTGACATAAAAAATATAGAACATGTACTGACGTGATTAAATTAATGTAATCTAGGCTAATGACAGTTCAGTAAGAACCCATGCCATGCACTAAGTAATACAAAGTTTGTTCACACAGAAGTTCATGAAGTTTATCTGACGGGGATAATTTCTCAATGCGGCAGATTTACCGTTATCATATTAAAACATTGCATTAATTATTGAGGATTATAGAAAATTAAGTAAACTTAGTTGTTTACGAAGAATTATGTATAAAGTTTTGTCTTCAGTTTCAAATTTATATTTTATACTTTTTATTTTCACTTTATAATTTTGATTCATATGTAGTATATTATACTACATTCATAAATTTTTCTATATATTTGGCAAAATTTCCATCTGTTTCAATGCTTTTATTATATTTACTTTATTTTTGTTTAAAAAAATATACTTTCTTTATAGAAATGTTTTTTTTTTTTTTTTTTAATTACATAAAAATATGTTGCGTTGGATTTTGTATCGACTGAACGAAACACTTGGAGTAGATTATTTTTGCGGATCTATTAATAAATACTTAAGATTTCTAAATTTACATGAAAGCTTAATTTCCGCAAAGAACCTTGCATGCACCACTCATATATATTAAATAGAAATAGAAATTTGCCGCGTTGCTGCCAAAATAGAGTAGGAATGCAATTATCTATGGGTTAAACCTAGTGATTCCAATGTTCATTATAAAATCACCTACAAAACTGATCACTTTTAAAATTATGGAAATTGTATTGTTAAAATAGACTTTCTTTAAACGTCAACTTTGATTCACTTACTGCGGCGTCAGCATACTTGTAGTTGACATGGTAGTTGTATTCACGAGAACTAAGAAAGAATTAAAGTAGAATGGAAAAAAGAATATAATCTAAATCAAATCAAGTAAGAAGTCGAAGAAGAACTCTAACTCAAACTCACCCAAAGCAATATTGCGACGGAATTAGCCATTTATCGAGATAACTTATAATCACGACAAATTGTTCTCAACATAATCACTAACCCATTCCAATCTAGCAAATACAACTTTATCTCAGGTAATGGAATTTACTATATACAAATTTACTTTCTAATACATTTTAAATAGATTTTTTTTCCAAGACATGTCTAATTTATAATACAACAAATGTTAATGTTATTTACAGGCAAGGCGCGCGAGAAGTAACACTATTGATAAAAGTATATTGTACTAAATAACTTTAATAAATTTAGCTGGTAATGAGAAAGTCACAATCGCTATCCTAATACTTTATTTTCACATAACATCCGGCTTAACCAGTAAATATAATCTAAATAAATCATTTAAGAAAGTGACTTTACACAGTTACCCAACTGCCCTTTCAAAAAACCAATAACTGTAACCAGCAAGAATTATAACTGTTGATTATGAATCTCTAATTCACATTGTAGTCTTCATTTCTGTACATAAATATGAATAAGCAGAATATGACTACACTTACAGCGAGTGACTTAGGAAATCGGAAATAATCACTTAATTTGTTTGTAACTTTCTAGTTAAACTTTATCCTTTAGAACTAGATCGCCTTATACGCACTTGCAACACGTGGGCATATAGAATAACAAGGACCAAATTGTTCAGTAATTTTGTGGCCCATGAATAGGTCAAAACAGCCTATATTTGTTCTGGCAGGGGACTTAAATTAATGTTTTGGACTATTCCATTTTTATAATGAGATTGGGACTAATGATTGTTTATAGATGTTAGCAAGTCTCAAAAAAGTGTAGTGAATAGATTATCTGTTTTAAAATTACTAACAGAGTGTGATAATTGCCCCTAATATAACGTATTTGTAACTTCCTATAACAGTGTATTGACTCAGTTGATGTTTTAATATTTGTAATCGGTTTTACTTTTTCGTGAAGTAATTCGTAACAGCATATAATACTTTTATGTATCAAAGGTAAGAATATGTTCCTACAAAACTAATACTACGATTACTCAAATTTACATTCTTAAATATATTACAAATCGATACTTAGCAGTTGCAGTCAAACATCATCATGCTGCTTGCAATAACGCTTAACAATAAGGTTTTACTATGTTATAATAATAAAAGTATAATAGTATTAATACTATAAAATTGCAAATCGATATTAAACCGTATATATACTTAAGTAAAACAGTTTACGATGGATGTAGATTTTAGCTTTGTTTGTAGGAAAAGAAAGGCAGCTGGCAGTAATCCGAGCTTTAACTTATATGTCTCAGACCCTTTACGGACCAGTGAAGCTTTGTTATTATCTTCCACTTTCCCCTTGACTACATACAAGGATATGGATAAAATATAACATCATACCTTCTGTTGTTTTGCAATATTAAAGTGAATCAGTATCACACCAGATCTTGTCAAAGTAACCGTTTCCTCTCGTTATAGAGCTGTTTATAAGAGCCGCTTTCATGCTTACCTCATCTGGTGTACAAGCTGATTTACTGTTAAGTATAGGTCACATCTTGTACATAATGACACTGATCATTAATTTGTGCACACACTCTCATGCTAACCTCATGTGCTGTAACATACAGATTTACTATTACTTATTGGTCACATCTTGTACCTATGAAACCGATCATTAATTTGTACACGACACTCTCATGCTAACCTCATGTGCTGTACATACAGATTTACTATTACTTATTGGTCACATCTTGTACCTATGAAACTGATCATTAATTTGTACACGACACTCTCATGCTAACCTCATGTTGTTGTACATACAGATTTACTGTTACTTATTGGTCACATCTTGTACCTATGAAACTGAATCATTACTTTGTACACACACTCTCATGCTACCTCATACAGTATATACAGATTTACTGTTACTTATTGGTCACATATTGTACCTATGAAAACTGATCATTAATTTTTGCACGGACACTCTCATGCTAACCTCATGCAGTATATACAGATTTAACTGTTACTTATTGGTCACATATTGTACCTATGAAACTGATCATTAATTTGTGCACACACTCTCATGCTAACCTCATGTGGCTGTACATACAGATTTACTATTACTTATTGGTCACATCTTGTACCTATGAAACTGATTCATTAATTTGTACACGACACTCTCATGATAATCTCATGTGCTTGTACTATTTGTTATTCCATTTTTTACACCTCCGCTTCACTTGATTTTAGTTTAAAAGAGCTTTCGTTAAATGATGTGACTTTAAACACATGCTTATATTTTCATTGGAAAAAAAAATACAAAGCACAACCCTTGTCTTGTGGTGGTATAATTCACCTTTCCAAAGAAACCTGATTATTAATAAACTGGAATAATTTATGGTCAAAAAAAGGTTAGGAATAGGTTAGGCAATGATTGTATAAGAAATGTCAACCCGTGCAATAATTATATTAATTTCTGATGACTGCACAACTTTATCCGAATAAAAACAATGAATTCTTAATTATAAATTCCTTTTATTGAAATCAACATGAGAAGCTATAATAATGAAATTTAGCTGATTACTTTTAGATTTATTAACATGTGACTATATTTAAAAGACTTTTACTGACGAGTTTTGTAAGAATAAAAAGGTGGTTTTTTTAAGATGTCTATCGAGAGACACGTTTAAAGATACATAAATTCTAACTCAATAATTCCTTTTAAAAGCTAACTTAAAAGAGCCGCTTTTAAATTTCTTCTTGTATATTACATTTTTAGTTTATTTTTTTTTTAATTATATCTCATTGCAATAACACAACAAGTGGATACGCTTCAGTGTATCCAGTGGCTGATTTTTTTAACTAACGCGACTGGTAAATAAACAATAATTATATCGTTCCTCAAAAAAAAAAATTATTTTTCAAACCACAATTTCAAATTTATAGGCCACTTCGTTTTCATTGTAACGAACATACAGACAGAAAACAAACATTTTTCTCGCAACGAGTGACAGGTTTTGCAAAAGCTCAGCCAGTAGGATATTATATCGGTCCATGCGTAATGAAAATCATTAAAATAAGAAAAGGTTGTTACGCTGTTAAAACATGTACTGAAATTGTTCGTTTTTCTTTTTACTTGCTGTATAAATTTTGGAATGTTAAAGTATTATAAATATATCTACAATATAAATATAATACTTCACATTATTATCGAATGTCTAAAAAGTCTGAAAGTCACCCTTATTTCAATGGTTTTAAAATGCTTTCAAAATATCATTAATTTAGAACATGTGATTATTATTCTTATAATAATTATAGACTTAAGAGAAAATTACGTGGCTTTTCCTGTATGTGGTATCAAGTTTAGTTCAGAACTTACTAAGTTTATTATGTTTGTAGTCTACATTATACAGAACAATAAACACTAATTTATTCTGGCAGTAAATGGTTTGAAAGTTAATTTATCAAGGACGAGTGCGCAATTCTTATTCAGTAAGAGGTTATTCCAAATTAAATTTACATAACGTTCAATTTATAACCAACATATTAACTTTGTGTATACATTGTCCATTAGTTTCCACACTGCGATTAAATACAGTCTTTTACGGGTTATAATGCATTAGAATTTGTCACAACTGTTGTAACTAAAATATACAAACAAGCCATCGTTTGGTACTTTATGCTGCTGTTTACTATGCAATTTTATGTTGGAACTTGATATATGGTATAAATCTCATTTCAACCAGGAAATAGTTTACTAAAAACTAAAATCTATTACTTATACAACAATTTCGACAATACGAACAGAGCTACTGAACTTAAGCTAGGTTAAATCCAGTCTCTGCTAGTTGTATGCACAGAGCGGAAATGCCGGGGCGGAAGATATTAAGCTTTCGTCCGACCATAAATATACATTTCCAGATCCGGGAATGGATTAATGTCAACCATCTCGGTGTTGAGGGATCTCTCTTCAGGAATTAGTTATGTAATGTTTCAAGTATTTGACAGTTTAATATCATTAATATAACTGACATTTTTTATTAAGTAAGTCGTATCACCTTCAGAATACATGATGTAGTTCTCGGGTTACTTATGATGATTTTGACTTGTTTTCAGTCCCCAAGTATGATGATTCTCTATCTGTATGTACTATATATCCTAGAACACTACTTTTGACAGATGTATTTACACTGTAACAGATCTTGTCTTCAGAGTAATCAGGATAGGAAACTTTTTGGTCTAAATCCCTTCTGTACTCCTTTCGTCTAGTTTGGTCATATTCCCCTTCGTCCTGTTTCTTCAAAATTATATCTTGTCACATAACAACATCACAACGTTT
>NW_025783369.1:0-32168 GCF_021130785.1 Homalodisca vitripennis | reverse complement strand
TTGATATCAGTGTGACATGTTTTTTTAGTGATACCAGTATAATAACTAATAATAAACAAATTGAAAAGTTACTCATCGAGGAAACAATTTTAAACATTTATATCAAGTATACAGTTTGAAATAAGCTACAATATACAAAAATAAAAGAACAACTTATTAAGAAAAACATTACTGACTTATCGTAAGAATGTTTTATTCAACCCAAAAAGGCACATTATAAAATATACCTAGTACCAGGTCACCTGAAGGAAAACAGAAGAATTACCCAAAGAAGAACCCAGTTATCTAAATTATTAAGAATCCGAACACATCCTCCAAAAAATCGATTCGCTAAACCGGATTTGCGATATTAACGACGACATTCGAGATAAATAAGAAATAATAAAGACTTGTGCAAAATATTTTGGTAAACAAAGCAATACAAAATTAAACCAGAATATACACGGTGGTGAGAACCCATTAAAACGAGTTTCTTGAGGATTGCAATCCTTATAAGCGATACACGCACATACTGTATTTTACGGCTTATACAGTGACGCATTCCCACCAACGCCCAAGCCTAAGAGGGTGGAACGTATCTCGTATGTACATAAGGAATGTGATACTACAGTTTTTTGGTGACATATTAGCTAAGTGAACGAAAATATATTTAGTTATAAGACAATTTGGAACCTCGTATTTGTAGGGGTTTTTCTTTGTACATTGCTTTCTAATATTTTATACATTTTAAGATCATTAGAGCAGAATATGATTGAATACGCCAATACTTTTGATCTCCTACCTTATAAACCCCTTTTTACTTGAAGCTAAGATTAACCAAGTCACTACAAGAGGAAAGCAATTATTGCAGGTTTCAGACTTAATCTAAGAAGTTCAAATGTCGTAACGAAAAATGTCAGATATAAGAATGGGTGTAAGAAGATCACGTAAAGTCATTGAGTAAACCCCTTCGCGCTACTTCGTCCTTAGAGGTGAATGAGAGCCAACTGACATAAGGAGGCTCTCTACTTAATCATTAAGATCACGCCTTAATCTTAAAACAGGCTTAAACTAAACTCGCTTTACAATATATGTATAGTGTGTATTCTTCCACGCTTCATTCTATGTTTCTTGGTATATTAATATTACATGTAATAATACTATACATTAAATTACTTAAAACAAGAGAACAAAGAAAATCATGGATACAAAAAATAATTTTTTAACATTATTTAAAAATACAATTAAGTATTTTTATGCAATTTGGCTACCAATACGTATAATATGCATTCTGCCACAAGTTTATTATATTATATCCCAACATTTTCATTCTGAGCAATACTGCAGAGCAGATTACAGAGTGCCGTGTAAATAACGTAATCCTCCTAATAACGTGTTTAAAGTACAGGGAATTGTTTGGTTTAATAGCAAATTGTTCCTCAATAAAAACACTAAACAATTTGTTTATTATATTACTTAAACTTTTTAAGTATGTTAATGTAAACTTAATAATGGCAGTTTCAAACTTGGTGACCATTATTTAAAGAACGCAAAACCAAAATCTATATCAGTTCACAAAGTTGATGTTTTATACCTCAGTAGAAAGGCATTCTTTTAAATTTTGGATATTCCTTGAAGTTTTCTTCTACATCAAAGCTATCGAAAAATTACATTTAAAATATATGTACATGACCTCAGTACGTTACTACAAGTGAAGTATAAATGCGCATCCATGTCCCTCTCACTTGATATTTTATGTTTTATTTTTTAAACAAGTTACAGAATACAAACATTCCATTTATATTTGTCTTATAGTTAGTTAGTCCCGTTTATTATTTCCTATTAGAGGGTAAAACCTTATAACAAGTGGTTTTTAATCATTTGTAACGCTTTTTAATGTGGGTGACAAGTTGGGAGTTAGTATTATAACATTTTGAGTTTGCTACCTAACAACCCCCACCCCACCACCATGTTGGAATAAAAGGGACAAAAAATTACATGAAAATATGTGTAAACTGATTGATAAAGGATATAGCACAAAGCATTTTGTTTTATCTCCATTAATCAATCTAACGGGTAAGACATTGTTCCTTCTAAGTACGAAATGTACAAACCGTAAATATGTCATTCGCATTCATTTTGTATTAAAAAGATGAAAGTCTATTTTACAAACGGAATTGATTTTCGTTATTTTCCCCCTTATTTGATGGATATGAATGTGAAAAGTGAATATTATTTTGTTCACAACACCGGCTATTAATTTCAGTAAAAAATCCAAATAAAAGACAAGTATCGGTATGTGGAAATATTGAGTTTCACGTTTATGGACATTGGTGATAAAGCGTCCCCCCTCGCTACTACTACAAATGTAAGCTGAGTATAAAAGTGACAACAGACCTGCAGGTGACCGGTAGATCTACAAACATGGTAACCGACCAATCAGTCTGACACTTTCTGAGGCTATGAGCAGGTTCCTCCGGTTTCCACACAACTCCACCCACTGTCACCTACACCTTACACCTTACAGCCACTCTGCCCTATGTGTTTATTCTTGTCACATTGCGGTTTATCTCACACTTTAAATAACTTGCAGTTTAAATATTTACAGAGCGGCCTAATTAGGACAGTAGAGATAACGTGGCATTAGATTATTCAACTGTTCAGATAATATAGCACAAAGTTGGGTTATCACCTGCGAATAACATTTGATACAGACGTGAATTGGGCCAACAAACACCGTGATAAGTAGGCCAGTGCTTTCTTGTCTTGTATACAGATTCTCACTATCCTATCCTTTAAAAATATAATTATAAAAATTGTTAAAACTGGAATTTAAAAACAAACAGAATCTATTTTTTATCATCACTAAATTGGAAAGATTCTCTATAGTATGTTAGAACTAACCACACCGTCAATAACCTAATCCTTTTCATTTAGTCAAATTAGATTTAAACGGCCATGATTAGGAGATGAGATATGAACTGTTTAAGTGTGATATAGTAGGAGTAAGATATATTCGATATCGGATTATTGAGAATAAATTTTTAAGAACCTCTAAACCTGTAGAAAAAAGGTGAAATAAATCGTTCAGCCATGATCCATTTAATTTTATGGAAAACAATCTATGTCCTTCATAGATTCGTTAACACACGGTCCCTCACTTCGTTTAGTTATTGACTAGGATCCGGCCAGGATAGCGAACCCTTGCTCCTGCACAACTAACAACCGTTAGCTAAAGTTACTTGTCTAGACAAAATAATACAAATTAAGGTGTATTACACTTCTCCACGCGCATTACATTAAGACGAAACTTTTAACTCCGATGGCGCCTTATATCGAATAGAATAGAATAGAATATATCTTTATTGAACATATTCTTAGAGAATAGAACAAAGGTCAGTGTTTTATGTCACAATCAGTGTATGAGTCAGTGTATGTAAATTACAAAGCGCTTGTCCTCCACTGAAGGTACTCCTGGACACTGTAGTATGGATGCTCCAGCAGCCAGCTTCTTAAGGAGGCCTTGAAGTTCTTCTCTGGAAGCTTTCTTAGGTAGTCAGGTAGATTGTTAAAGAACATGGCTCCTTTATACGATGGTTTTTTCTCGAACAGAGTCAGATGATGAGGGTCAAGGAGGAAGTTGTTTCTATGTCTGGTGTTGTAGGGGTGGATGTCGCCAGTTCTTGCGTGCCCTGTTTTTGTGGCAAATAAGATCGTCTCTAGGATATAGAGTCCTATGATCGTCAGTATTCCTAGATGTCTGAAAGCTGCTCGGCATGAGTCCATTGGTCCTAATCCACTTAAGAGTCCTGACAGCCCTTTTTTGTATAACGAGCACCCTTTTAAGATTTCCAATTGTCGTACCTCCCCAGGCTATCAGTCCATATCTGAGATGACATTCAAATAGGGAAAGGTATGCTGTCAAAGCTACTTGAGGGCTACTGATTTGTTTTATTCTTCTCACTGCATACAGGCTACTATTAAGTTTTGTGGCAGAGTTGATTGATGTGAGGTTCCCATGAGAGGTTTTGATCAACAGTTAGACCAAGGTACTTTCCTGATTTAAGTTAATTGTAGTTATTTCTGGGAGCCCGTCATATTGGTTTGGGTTAGGTGTAAAGACTAGCTGTTGGGTCTTTGAGTCATTTAAGACTAAATCATTGAGGTGGCAGTATTGCTTAGCCACATTGTATGCAACAAAAGAGTCTATATCTAGCTGAGATTTGTTCTTATTTGCTAAAATCAAAGCTGTGTGGTCGTCAGCATACATTACAATTTCACAGTGGTTTTGGAGATAATTTGGGAAGTCATTTGTTAGGAGAATGTACAAGACGGGTCCAAGCACGGAGCCTTGAGGTACTCCTCTGCTTACTGGTATTGGCTTGGATTTTACTTTCGTCACAGTGTTTTTCTCCAAGTAAGTAAGTTCTAACTACTTGTTCCCTGTTGCTCAAGTAGCTCTTAAACCAGTCAAGTTCCTTGTCAATGACTCCAAGAGAGTGTAACTTTTTCAGTATGAGTTCATGGTCAAGGCAGTCAAACGCTTTACTAAAATCCAAAAATATGCTTGTTGCAATTTTTTCCTTTTTCCAGATTGTCGATGATTTCTTCAATTAGTTGAGCTATTGCTGTTGAAGTTGATCTGTCTTTTATAAAACCGTGTTGTCTAGGGGTGAGAAGATCGTGCTGCTTGAGGTGGCTCAGTAGTCTATTTAGTATTACTCGCTCCAGTATTTTAGAAAAAGTAGAGATTAGGGAAATTGGCCTGTAGCTGGTGGCTTCATTTGTTGCTCCACATTTGAATTTCGGATAGATTTTTGCGAATTTTAGTTCATTTGGAAATATTCCTTGTGAAAGTGATTTATTAATGATGTGAGTCAGTGGGGTGATTATTTCGTGTTTGCACTGTTTGATCAATTTTGATGAGATCTCATCCTCCCCTGCTGATGTTTTTGCTTTTAAAGAGTCAATGATTTTTCCAATTTCTTGTTTGTTGGTTTCAAAGAAGGCTAGGTTTGGTGTTTGAAGTGTTTGGTTGTTATTGTTTGGTGCTATTACAGGTGTCGATGTTCCATTTCTGAGGAGTGTTTCGGTCAGCGACTGTAGCAAAGAAGTAATTTAAATGATTGGCAATAGTTATTGGAGAGTCAACGATTTCTTCCTCTATTTTTAGGCATTCTAGTGGATTTTTTGAAGATTTTTCTTTTCTTTCATTATTTATTACATTCCACACAGCTTTTGATTTGTTGTCCGACTGTTCTATGAATGAAGAGTTGCACTGTTTACGAAGAGTTTTGAGTTTTATATCATAACATTTTTTCCTTCGAGCTGTTTCTTTTTTGTCATCAGGGTGGCCAGTAATGATTTGTTTATTCAGTGCTTCTAAGTATGATAATTTTAGGGCCTGACTTTCATTGTCCCATATATTTTTGTAGGGGTTTCTTTTCTTCTTTACTATCTTGAGTGGACATGCTATGTTCAATGCAGTTTGAAAAATTCCACTAAATGCTTTATAAGCAGTTTCCACATTCTCGGTGAGAGTGACTTTAGTCCAGTCTTGGGATTCCAGATTGTGCTTCAATTCTTGCACTGTTCTTGCATTAAACTGTCTTCTTTTTGTTTGGGTCAGTGGCTGTTTCGTAGAATCTGTGAGAATCGTACATAGTTGGGCCGTGTGGTCTGAGAGGCCTGTCTGTGTTATTTTGGTAGCTATTTCCGTTTTCTTTTATGTTCGTGCATATAAAATCTATAGAGGTCTGGCTATGATTTGTTATTCTGGTTGCGGGTAGATGAAGTCTGCTCAAGCCATGGCTAAGGAGCATTTCATCCAGGTTTCTTCTGTCATTGCTTTCAATAAGATTGTCTACATTCACGTCCCCCATCACCAGTACCATGTCATTAATGGCTACAATTTTGTCAAGCTCAGCTGATAAAATGTCTATTGCATTTTCTAAGTTGCTGCAGGGTGGTCTGTAGACGCTTAGCAGTTGTAAAAATCCTTGTCTCAGCTCAATTTTCAGGAGCATCGTTTCACAAAATGAGTTCCGATGTATTGCTTTGATATTGATACTACTGTAATCTTGTTTTTTAGTCTTAAGCTAGCAAAAACAGCCACTCCACCTTTCCGGTGTTGCTGTCTGGTAAAACCACCTAGTAGACTGTAGCCAGGGATTCTTGTGTTTTCCAACTTTTGACTACTTAAGCCGTGTTCTGTAAGAATTATTAAGTCTGGATTAGAGCTGTGTAGGAAGTGTGTCAGTCTCTCGATTTTGTTCTGAAGGCCATCAATGTTTTGGTGAGCAATGATAAATTTTGTGTTGTTTACTTTTTCCTGTTACTGGTTTTAATATTTGTACTATGGTTTCACAATCTTTTGTACTATCGGTTGTTCACTGTTCTTAAAGACGAAATTAAAATCTTTAGCCAGGTAAAACCCATTTCTATGAAGCCCGACTCACGGAGGCTGAGCACTTCGACTAGGTATGCGAGGGATGTTTCCTTCCTTGAAACTGCCTTTAAATGATGACGATAAACAGCGGATGACTGTTCCAGGAAGAATTACCACGTCCATTACTTACCTAACATCTACCGACCACAAGGGAGCGTCACAATACAGTTTTAAAATCAAAGCCCGTATCAAGCAAAACCAAGTTACAGAAAATAAGTGAAAAATATATCTGTGGTGGAATTTATTTACTTATCGACGAATATTTTGCAGTATGTAAACAAAATGGTATGTAGCTATAAAGATAAACGGTTTTTATACTTTACAAGGTAACAAGTGCTTGAAATCAACTTTCGCTCAACGCTCTATGGCTTATTTTATCAACCACTAAAATCTAAAACTCAAGAACATAAAAGCAGATATGATAAATGTGTTAATGTTTGGAACGAGACCATAAATCCAACCTTTAACACTAAATGGCTTGTTAAACAAATGTCTTAGCCACAGTGGACATGTTGGGTTCAATAAAATATAATGCCTGTCACTTTTTGACTGGAAAGCATGACATTTTGCTGGTGTATACAATTCGTAACTGATGATGTAACGACGTGAGGAACGGCGACTACCTGAATAGAATGCGGGTTGGGTTGGAGGCGTATAAACTAGAGTTCCGTGTTCTGATTGGCATCCACATATCGTGCATGACACATTAAGTAACTTTTTTGCTATCCTTGTCAATAAGAATAGCCCAAAAGGAATGGATTAAACTTAAAAAGTTGCATTCTACCAATTATGTTGTGGTGGGTGACTTTCTGTCTCCAAAAGCAGGAAATGCCGTCGTGGCACTTTTAGAATTTTAATGAGAAAGAAGCAATCTTGCGATCCTTTTCATTGTCTCTTTCTTTCCCGTTCAACTTAGGTACCGCTACTATTCATGGTTTTATGCAGTGGTGGTTAAGCAATTGCAGAGTTAAAGAAATAGTAATCTGTGCAGAGTTTTACACAAGATTACTATAGGGAAGATAAATAATATCCAATGTCCCTGTTTTCGACATCCTCGTTGAGGTAAAACGCCCGCAGAGGTTACACGGTTAATCAAGGGTAACAAGGAAGCCTACAGCTGCTTCTAGATGGCGGTTGACACGGTCAATGGTTCCAATAGATCGCGATGGGAGATGCACTCTAGTTTGAAAGACCTTGAGCTGAGATGCCTATCTGTCCGTGCTCACTGATCCGCGTGCCCACATTGAACCGTCTACTTTTCTAGGAAAAACGTGTACTTCTAGATAACTAACAAACCCATTTCAAACGTATTTTGTCCAGCCCAATTCTACAAAGTAGGGAGTTTTAAAGATATAGTTGACGGATAGAATTGCTTTGGCTTTAAAACGAATGAATTACAAAGTAATAGCAAGAAAGTTAACAATAAGAATATTGTATATTAAAAATTTACAAGTATAATTACAAATATTTCAACTGAACACTACTAATTCACTGAAATAGCGAAAACATTAATAATGAGTGTGTAGTAATACGAAGTGTATTACACATTAAATTAAAGCTAAACAGAGGACGACTTGTCACATTGCCGTTTCCTAAACATCAGGAAATTTATATACAAATTCAAAGTAAACAAAAATAATAAACCGCGTCTGCAACATTGTCGTTTTAACAAACATCAGGACAAATGTTTATAGATTCAAATTAAAACAAAGTAAGGGTAGTGAAAAATTGCCATTTATTTCAAAGATATGGGGGAAGAATCCCATTTTAGGAATTTAATGGGATAAATATAGTACTACTGAGATGCCTTGCCTATCCCCCACACATAAAGCCTTGAAAACATTGTTGAATCCCGAGATCCATGGTTATGTTTTAAGCTCCTGTCCGCCAACTATTTAGGAAGAACCGACGTTTTTGACAAACTCTAAATACAAGCTTTGATTGTATTTAGTCAAACAAAGCAATATAATCAAAGACGATATCTTATCACGATTACAACAGTTAAATAACTAATATATTTTCTAGGGTTACCCAAAATTAGATGGTTTTATATGAGATCTCATTTAAACCATTTTGAGGATTACCTCTTTTACCATTTATGTATTACCAAGCCACCAAAGACAACCTCTAAAGTGAAGTTTCCCATTTCAGTAAACTTCCGCAAACGAGTGGAAGAGTTGTAAAATACTAAAAGGAATAGTAATTTTCCATTCCCTATATATTTAATATCAGACATTAATCGTTACTATCATTTGTATAAACTAAATCCAATGTTATGTGAAAAGACTAGAAAGCGTCGCTGAACACAAAGAACACTAGTTACAGAAGATTAATGACGAAGGCAGATAAAATTTTTAAGAGTACAGCACTCGTTACGCCTTTGTTTGCTCGCATATCTCCTGAATAATGGTCCATTATATCCCGATAGTTTAAATGCATTTGCAAATGAGCGTTGCGTTTTTCTTATCGCGTGATTTTACTTTCAAGAACACGGACCAAAACCACTGAATTATGATTTTATAGTAAGTAATCGGTAAGGGAGGACACGTTTCAAAACGTTTGTGTACGTCGACGATAATTTTTCAACTATTTTATTTATCACAGTCATCTTCTTATAAATAAAAATGAATCACAAAATGTGTTGGTAAGCGCAAATCTCGAGAACGGCTGAACCAATTCGGTTAATTCTTTTTGTAAAATGACCATTGAAATCCGAGGAAGGGTTTTATGAAGAAAAAGTTAAGAAAAGTTACCTGGAATATTTTGTAATTCAGAAAAAATTTTAGTTTTTACGTTTCATAATGCAAATTAAACTGACACTAAACAGCTGTTGACAGCTGTAGTTTGACAAACTATGAACTTTACATACATTCTTGAAGCTCTTTTCTTATTGGAAAATTATATATTAATTTTAAACAAACTCTCCAATAATATAAAGTTTTTATTTTTGTGAGGCCTTTCGTACTGAATGAGAACATCTTCGGACCCACACAACTGAATAAAAGTAATAATAACAATAGTAACATAAACAATTTTGTACTAAATAAAATAAAAACATATTTTATTAAAAATACAAAGAGATAATATTCTATGACAGCACAGTATGTTATATGTATATGTACAAAAATAAAGTTGATATTTAGTTAAATCAAATAAAGTAAATGGTGAATTTTGAAATATCTGTTTACATTTTGATTTTATCAATATTAAGTAAGCAGTGCTTGATCGGTAGTGTAATGCAGATAGTAAATAAAACATTAGTATAAACATTTTACTCCAGATTGCGCCAGTGACGAATTAAAATAATCTAATGCTTTAAATACTGTTATAAAACTAACCTTAGTGAACAAAGTTATGAATGTTTTCACATAAGTTACTTTAAATTGGTGGGCTTCCTTGACATTATGATATTACATTTTAAAAATGGCTTATGAAAAAAACAGAGAAATTAATACTAACATGCCTCAACGATTCATTCTTTCCCTGGCTACAGTCCAAAAAACAAGTGTAACGCAAATCATTAATAACGATTATTTTGGAATGTTGCATAACCTTACTAAGGATTATCCTTTTATACCAAAAGTACATACATAAGAAGAAGGTAGGACTTCCCCCTAGGTCGTAAAAGGCGTTTCAGTCCTACTTATGGATATGTACGTACAACCACATGTATATTCTCTTCATCAGGACAAGGCAAACTCAACTATGTCAAACACGATTTTGACCAAATTATATTTCAGAGAACTAGATAATCGAAACGTATATAGTATTTTGATCGAGGCAATATGGCAAGCCAAACTTTTAAATAGTAGGCAGGTGAATTTAAACGGTCTTAAGTAGGCATCTCCGTCCTACATAAGTATATTTTTTTTGTTCTTCGTCAGAACAACAAGGCAAACTACTCTACTATGGGTACTGGAAATATCTTAGACCTGAAATATATAACAAGGACTGGAAATATACGCTTTTTGACCGAAATAAGTTTCCGATACCTGTGTGATCCGAGATTTGTGTTTTCTTGATCGGGATGACAAGGCAGATTCAGCTGTGACGTTATGTATATAATTAATTAGAACCAGAAATGCTCCTACACGTGCCAAACATGATATAATAATTAAGAGTTAAACTCTTGATAACTATTTTACCATGAACTTAAATAATATCTACCTGATGTATACCTACTTACATTTTAAAGTTTCTATAGGTCTCCCATCATATTACATCATAATTGCTTTTTGCCAAGTAAAATAAGGACTTCGGTTCTAAAGATTGCGTGCGAAGCCGGCGGGTAAACAGCTAGTTAAAGTATAACAAAGAATCGTTTTAACATTGTTACAGCCACCATTAGGTTAGTACAACACAGTTTATGAAGAAACCCATGTAAAAAAAACATGATCAAAAAGTTTTACTTTCAATAAATATGAGTAGCCGTGGGTACTGAAACTGCTAAGGAGCATTTGAGAAAAATCAACCGGAATTGGTTTCCTGTCGGCTAAGGCGTGCAGCGGGCAGAGGAGTATCTGTCATCCGAATACAACAGGCAACGAATTTTGTGGTGTGCAGATGATCCGAGGCTCTAAACCCCACAGTACTAAGCTCAGTGACTACAGTGACATACCGGGATTTCCAACCATGGGGTGATCAAGTCCACCCATTCCACCATTGAATTCGAGCAAATCGTTAGACAAATTTTGTTTCAAATTCCTAAGTTTTATCCACGCTTACGAGATGTTTTTTAAAATACATTTTAAATTTTCTAGAGTTTGCATGTGTTTCTATGATTACAAAAACAACTTATGTCTAAGAGCATTTTTCAGTTCGAGGCCACAAAGATTAGTCTATATCTATATATATTCTGACCCATAAATAATTTTCCGCGCTCTTTTTCGTATATTATGAAACACGTGATACCTGTACCGGAAAAATATTTGGGGCTAGTTTACAACATAAACTATACTATTGTACTAAACCGTTCCAATATCGGGGTTCTCAATGAAACAAAAAATAAATATGTTACTCCATCACAATAAATTACTGTAGTACCAAGGGTGAAAACGATTGACGTCCATTTGCTACTTTTTAATTATTATTAACCAGATGTTAACTAGGAACGCGTAAAAGCTCTGGTGAGTTTTACAATATACTTTTCCTTTCTTTGATTTACTTACGCTTCATATATTAGGTTTAACAACAATATAATTAGGTGGGTGAAACTTGTATTTCTTGTTATTTTGCATTCCAATATCACCCACACCTGAGAATGGCACAATATATCGGGCACGACTGTGACGATATCTGGCTGCGGTTCCAGGCCACGGGCAGGGCAGGTCAGTCAGTTGGTTCGCGCGGCTGACTCGGCCTGGCCCGGTTACAGGGCGTTCTCACCCACGTTAAAAATCCACTCACTAAAGCTTCAGCATGTATTGAACAGTAACTACTGTTTAACAATCCTGGCATATTACTAAAACGTCTCACCCAAAATACTTCATTTCCATATATAATAGTGTATTCGTATTCATAGCAATATTTATACGTGGAAAGATAAGCCTACACTCGGCTACATGTGTGTGGCTAGTTTTAACAGAAACAACGACACATATCAAAATAGTTAACTCTCCCCTCGTAATTTGGCCCACAATCTCTTCCCGGAATAGCCCAAAGAAACAAAGCATTCACCACAACAAACTGTGTATTAGTTTACTTTGCAGTTTTTTTTGGACATATCTGTTTCTCGAGCATAACGTGTTCTGCGATCACATTTCCATTATTCGGTTTGTTATTTTGTTTTGACACTATGTACAATACTAGCAGAAAGAAGTGATGTATTATTATTTAATGAAAAAATGATGTTTAAGTAAACACATTTACATATTACTTTTAAGAGATATGTTTGAAATGACAGTCCCCCTTTGAAAACATAATATAAGCTTGAATGTCATTCCATGGGTCTTCAAATTGCATAATGTTCTTTAATATCTCATTCGCTAAGAATTAACAATATTTAACAATGTAGAGAACTCCAAAAACAGGTCTTCAGAATAGTTGAGCTGAAAAGTATTTCTATCACCAATCAAATACATTTATAAATAGATTCTGTAGGTGTTCAAAGAGTGAAAATTACTTTTCTTTGAACATAACATTTTTGTAATATAATAAATTTTTTTAATTTTAGCTGTTCAGTTATATTTGATTTCTTTTTTATAACCCCACTTATGATAAACAAGTTAACTTTTTCTTGTGATTTAAAATATATTCCACCTATTTGTTATAAGAAACTCTTCTGAAAAAAAATGTTTTCACAGATATATCATAAAAAATAAAATACTTTTTAAAATCCTCCATCAAAGTTCTATGATATTGAATCCTATGCATAGAGCATTCATTGCATAAGTAAGTCAGAGCAAAAAGATAAATAAACCGTGTATTTACTTTAATACCATACTTCACATAGGATAAAATATTTTAAGATTCTACTTTCACAATTGGTTTCATCAAAACAACAGTCACAAAACTAATATAAAATCCACTTTTCGTAATAAAACCACAATAAATAAATAAACAAAAATTGATAAATAAAAACAAATTAATGAAAAAATTATTACTGAGTTTAAAAATTAAATTTATGAATAATTGGACCAATCCTAAATTTTACTACAATTTTCCTATAAAGAGTCATAAATATCTTTCACGTCCACAACATGAACAAGACACTTCACAGTCAGTTATCTAGTTCATACACCTTGTCTGCATGTGCCTCACACCAGACCGTGATGGTATCAGTGACTAATGGTTTCACTCATTACTGCCACTCACTCCGGTCATACCAAACTGCCAGAACAATCAAACCCTCATTACCATGTCAAAACACCACATTTAACTTCACAAACTCCTCTTGCAGTACATCATATCGCAATGATGTGTTCTTCTGTACTTCTCAGTGTGGATCTCTTACATCTGACAGAGCCGGCACCCATTATATTGATTTTTGATTTAATGCATATTTGGAGTGAGTTTTAAGAAGCAATGTTAAGTAACAAGTTCAGTTTTTTTACAGGATTTACTACAATGAATTACTTAATGATACAGTGGTTAATTTCTGCCTTATCGCTACATTAGTTCTCAAGGTCCTTTAGTATTCTCAGGTTTTAAGCATAAACAAACCTTTAAAAAATATAGTGTTAAGACATCTAATATAATAAAAATAAAATATAGGGTAGTTAAGATTTCTTGAGTTGTATTATGTAGATTCAATATCAGGTATGTCTTTACATGATACAAGTGTTGTTTTGAGATAACACTGTATCAAGTTAGGCAACGTTTCAGTTTTCAAACTGTTTATTTTTTTTCTAAGAAAAGAGTGTAGAGAGAAAAGGAAGACCCACTATCCCTAATTATAAAATTTGAAATCAATAATCAATCCTACACTTATCCAAATCATTAATAAAAGGTGTTAAGGACAAAGTTTGTCCTCATTCCAGAAAACATTTGAGTGTAGACAACTGGAAAAGTCCTTCATGCACAACTGAGTGCACAATCAAGCATGAAACGAGACAAACTTTCCATAGACCCAGACCTCCAAAATAACAAATACCTCACTTCAGAACAGTAAGTGTTTTTAATGAACAATGTTTACCAAGTCTACATTAACCAATCAAAATAATTCTGTCATCTGGGCATTTTCATGCTTTAGACAAAATACCATTAGGTTATCTCTACCACTAGAAAATCTATGAAATATCTCAGATGAGTACTGTAGTACTATATTTTATATAATGGACACGATCCCAGTTCATTAAATTAATTAACTGACAAAATATATTGAGGGAAAAACATGTACAATAGATCATACAAAGGAGAAGAAGATAGGAAGGAAACAAGCCCAATCAGCTCATCAAAACAGCAAGAAAAATAAATTTGATCAAAATGTACCAAAAGAGACGAAATGTAGCCTCGTTTTCCTTATATAAAAATTTATAAACACTTCTTGCAAATTAAAACATGCTTGGAGAAATTATTTATATGTACTATAACTATAACATACAAACATAAATTCGGGTTTAATTAGACTAAATATAAACTTGGCATAAACAACCAAAATACTATCATGGACCAAAAAAAAACCAAAAATTTCCTTAATATTTTTAAATTACCAAAATACTACCCTACTTAGGAGAAAATTTCCAAGCCTAAAAAACATTCAGTGAAAGAGAAAAAGAAAACAAAATAATGTTGTGATCAGGTTTGGGATTCATTGCTTAAGTGTGGCCCCCTTGAATTCCTTGGTGGGGTCTACGTTCTATATTGACGCCAAACAACTTTATTTTCAATTATCAGTCACAATGATTGCAGCCATAAAAACATCAGCCATTTGATTATATTTATGGATGTGTTTCTGGATTTACAAACAGCTTTTGACTGTTTTGACTTGACCAATATAACACAAGGGGCACAAACAATATTGTGACCAAAAACCTGACTTCCAAACCAATATTCATTTCAAAAGACGCATTGGCTTATTCCTCGGAACAACACCCTTTTTATGAAGTGGATGGGTTTTTTGGGATTAATGATGAATTAAACAATTATTGTAGATCTTAGGAAACTCCATTTTATCTGTGTTGTAAGAGGGTTTCTAACTTAAATTACAGTTTGAATTTGATTTTTTTATTTTTTTAATATGTTGCTCCTCTTTTAAAAGGTTTGGATGAACTGGAGTATTGCACTGCTCTTACACTGAAATGTACAATAATGTTTTTTCAATGTGACAATGTATGACAAATTGCCATGTAATCTTTACCAGTAACAAATAAGTATCACTGAGTCAATAGTAATGTCAGTAACTTTCAATCCAGTTGCATAAGGCTATCTTCCCAATATGCTTAGTTTCCTAATCTGTCAATAGATAGTACTCTGGAACCCTCACACCAAGAGGGGAGGATTTTTTGTTTTTTACAAGTGCAAATTGTACAGTTATAGTTTACATGAAATCATGGCCAGATGAAGAGATAGTAAAGGTAATTGACATTATATTGGTGATTTGTTTGTAAGCTGAAGTTGATTTGGAAAATTACAATACTCCCACCACAAAACATTTACTATGATGAATAAGAACATTTTTGGGCACCTTGTGCCAAATCCCAATGCTGCTACTATGCCCCAGAACTGAGGATCCTAAGAATGAAACGAGCAAAGCAACAATATCAATCATCTGCAATAACAAAAAATTTTAAAAAAGTAAATATAATTTTTTGAAGTAAACCATCATTTTTACAAAAAAATATATCTAATTTTAAAACAAACATAAAATCTCAACAAAAACATTACTACAGTACTTTAAGTATTATATTTCAATAAGAAGAAGGGTGGTAGAATGTATTACTACAGTATTTTTTGATGCACAGGTAACCAAGTCAATCTCAGTTGAAGACAATTACGAAATGTTCGTACAATTAAAAAAACATCAATTAGGTGCAACATTTTTATGTGTATAAAATGTAATTTTAATAACTATGAATTTAAAACATTGTCCAAATATAATCTTTATTTCACCTAAAATATATGCTAACAAGGTGTAAAAATACTTAGTTAACAAGTAAAAGAAAAACATGTTTTTAAACTAATCTAATGTGTGCTTTTATTTATGAATATTGTAATATTGAGATCACAAATTGATCCCAACAAGTCAGATTACATCAATATGGGTAAGTTGCAATGTTAATCATCTACAAATATATTTTTCCATTCATTTTGCCATGTGCCCACCAGTTAACATATTATAACTAAACTTTGACTGAAAATTAAATTGTTTATAATTTGTGTACAGAGTGTTCCAAAACGCCTATATAAAGTTCAACAAATGGTTTCATCATACAGTGAAAAAAATTGCTTTATGGCTTATCATAAATATACTGAGTTTTTTATTAATACACAAGTAATCATATTATAGGAGGGAAAAAAACCTCTTCAACCAGTGGAGCTTGAATGGTTTACAGACAGCTAAATAAAACAAAAAATGGCGACACATGTGCCGGAATTGTGTTGGAGTGAGACTTTATTGTAGGGAGCTGATGGTCCCTATATGGTAACCATCACTTCACATCTACTATCATATAACTGCATGTGAGGCTCGAACAGAAACTATTTCTTGATCCAAAGATGGGTTCAACCCTTGTCGATATACCTTCTTATGTTGAAATGAAGTGCCAATGTAACTAAGAATCCCATTTTTCCTTTTTACTTAAATTCTTTACTAACCAACAAAAGCCTTTTCCCAAAACTGGCCTAAATTTTAAACTTAGTCCTACTGTTCCCATCATTAAGTATTGCACTACTGGTGATTATGAAATCAACTACATGTTAACAGCCATATAAAGTTCACTAGCAAAGGTTTTCTGATTACCTTGTAATGAATAAATTCTCTTTGCCCTGAAGCTTGTTATTTTTTGGGTCTTTGGCAAAATGGTTTTTTTGAATGTGAATAAAATATAAAGTCAACCAATCTTTCCCCAAATTTTAAAAAAAATTTAAATTTTGGGTTTTCTTTTTTAGCATAAAACCCAATTTTTTCTCTGGTTTTCCCCTTTTCTTATTTTAAAAATTTATTTAAAAACCCCTGGTTTTACAAAAACTTTAAGGGGGTGTTCAATTGAAATTTTTTCGTTTAGGGTTTTAAAAAAACTTTTTAAAAATTTTGTACAAATTTAATTTTAAACCCAACCTTTTTCCTCCTTTCCCCAATTGTTTTTTAAAACCCCCCCCCTTCCCAAATTAACTTATTCATTTTAAAGAAATTTAAAAAAACTTTTAAACCCTAAAAACCAAAAAAAACAAAAATTTAAAATTTCCCATTAAAAAACCTTCCCCCCTTAAAACCTTTTTTTAAATTCCTTCTTTAAACACTATTTTTTAAAAACCCAAACCCTTAAAATTTTTAAAACCCCCCCCAAAATTAACTTTTTTATAACTCAAATTTTTTTAAATTTTATCCCCCCGTCCAAAAAAAAATTTTTTTCACCTTAAAAGTGAACCAAAATTTTCCCAAAATTGGTTTTTAAATTATTTGGGAAAAACCCCTATAACCACCCCCAAAACCCCCCAAAAAAAATTTCCCCCCAAATCCCCCCTTCTTTCCCTTCCTACCCCCCCAAAATTCCCCCTTTTTTCAAAATTTTAAAAACCTTAAATTTTTAACTTTCAACCAAATTAAACAATTCAAAAACAAAAACTTCCATTACCCCCCCCAATTTTCTACAATAAAAATTTCATCTTTATTTATAATTTTCCTTTTTCTAAATTTTTCCCAAAAACCTAAACCCCCCCTTTTAAAAAAAAAATTTTCCCCCCCCCTTCCCCCTCCAAACCCCTAAATTTTACCCCCAAAAACCCAAAAATTTTCCCCTTTAAACAAAACAAAAACCCAAAAAAATAACAAACTTTCCCCAAAATTTAAACAAACCCCAAACCCCTTCCCTTAAAAAAATTAAAACAACCTTTACCCCAAAAATTTAACCCCCCAAAAAACTTAAAAACCCTTTATTCCCCATTAAATTTTAAAACCCCAAACCCAACCCCCATCAAAAACCCATTTTAAAACCTTTTTTACCCCAATTTTTTAAACACCACCCTAAAATTAAAAAAACCACTTTTTCCCAAAAATCCCCACCCCCCCAAAACCCCCAAAAATCCCTTTTTAATACCAACCCAAATCCCACCCCCCTTTCTAAAATTTAAATTAAAAAACAAAAATATTTTTTAAAAATTTTTTTTAAAACAACCCAAAAAAACCCCCAAAATTTTTAAAACCTTTTAAAATTTTACCAAAAATACAAAACTACCAAAAAACCCCCCCCCCAAAACCCCCCCAAACTTAACCCAAATCCCTTTAAAACAATTACCCTTACATACAAAAAAATTTTTTTTTCCCCTTTTTAAAAAAATTCCCCCCCCAATTTTTTTAAAAACTCAAAATTTTTAAAAAAATTTTTCAAACAACTTTAAAAAAAATTAAAAATTATTAAAAACCCCAATTTCCCCCTTCCTACCCCCTTTCCCCCACCCCCAAAAATATTTTCCTTAAAAACCAAAAATCAACAAAATCAAATAACAAAACCCTTTCCAAAAAAAATTTAAATTTAAAACCATAATATAAAACCCTTTTAAAATACCAATTTTTTAACAAACCCCCAAAATAAAATTTTAAAAAACCCCTTACAAAAATAAACTCCAACCCCCCCCCAAAAAAAACAAAAATTTTTAACCCAAATTTCAAAACAAAATTAAAAATTTTTTTTAATTCCCAAAAACCAAATTTTTTTTTAAAAAAATAAAAATCCAAAACCAATACTAACCAAATAAAAAAAAATTTCCCCAAACAACCCCCAAAAAAAACCCAAACCCCCCCATTATTTTTTTTCCTTAAAAAATTTAAAAAATTTTATCCCACCCCCCCTAAAAATTTAAAATTAATTAAAAGGGAATCCAAAATTTTAAAATTTTATTTAACTAAAAAAAAACCTTTAAAAAAATACCTTACCCCCCTTTTCCCCCCAAAATTTAAAAAAATTATTATCTTTTCCCCCTCCCCCCTTCCTTTTTTTTTTTAAAATTTTTCAAAAACATTTTTCTTCATTTTAAAAAACCCAAAACCCCCCCATACCCCCAAATAACCCAAAAAAAAACCCAAACTTCCAAATTTTCCCCATCAAAAAAAACCCCCAAAAAATTAAAACCCCCTTTCAATTTTCCCAATATAAAATTTTCCCCAAATTTCTCTTATTTAAAAATTAATTAACAAATATAATTTTATTTTCATTTTAAACCCAAAAAATTCAAAAAAAATCTTTTTCTTAATTCTTTTTTCCCCTTTTCAAAAAAAAAAAAAAAAACCCTAAAAAACCCCCAAATACCTTTCCATAAAAAAAAAAATATTTAAAAACAAACTACCCCCCCTTTTTAAATTTTAAAAAACCCAAAAATAAAACATTTTTTTAAAATTTTTTAAAAACCCCCCCCCACTTATTAACCCCAAAAATTTTTTCATATTACATAAATTTCCCCAATCCTTAAAAAAAACCCTAAATTTTTTTCCCAAACAAAAAAACACCCAAAAAACCCCCAAAACCAATTCCAATTCCCCCCCTTTAATTTCCCCCAAAAATAACTCCCCAAAAAAACAACCAAAAATTTTTTTTAATTTTTTTTAAAAACAACCCCAACCCTTCCCCCCCAATACCTTTTTTTTTAAAAAACCCCCCAAAAAAATTAAAATTTAAATTAAAATAAAAAACCCCCTTTTTAAAACCAAAAAAATTTCCCCCCAAAAACAAAAAACCCCCCTCCTTAAAAAACCCCCCAATACAAAACCAAAAAAAAACTTAAAAACCCCCCCTTTCATTCCTTTTCCCAATAAATTTAAATTAAAAAATCACCACATTTCCCCTTCCCCTTTCCCTCTTCTTTTTAAAAAAATAACCTCCAAATTTCCCCAAAAAATTTTAAGCCCCTTAAAATTCCTCCCTCACCCCAAAGGGAAAAAAAACCACCACCCCCCCCCCCCCTATTAACTGCCTTTTTTCCGCCCCCCCAAGAAATTTTATCATTTTCCCTTTTCTAATTTACCTTAAACTTTTTTAAAAATATTCCTGCTCCCCTAAAATGCCCAAGAAAATTTTAACAATTTTCCTTTTCAAAAAGGCTAAGGGAAAACCCTTTAAGTAATATGAGGGAAAAATCCGGGTTCCCCTTTATGCCCGAAACCCCCCTTTTTTATTATTTTAAAGGTTTAAAAACCCTTCTTCCCCTTGGTTTCAAAAACAATTACATCCCCCATTGACCACCCCAACCAAAATTAAACAAATTTTTAACTAAATTTCCCCCAAGAAATTTAACAAAAATTTCCTCATTAAAAAAGATCAATCATTTAAATTATTTATTGTAAAAAAAATAATTTTCCCCCCAAAAAATATTTATTTTTCCCCCCCTTTCCCCCAACTTTTTTAAATTTTTCAATCATCACTAAAAACCACCCTTCATAAAAACCTAAATTTTTCCCCTTTAATAAAATTTTAAATTTTTTAAAACCCCCCAACGTATGTGGGGCAAAAAAACTTAAAAATATTTAATCGTTTAACCCCCCCGGTCCCCTCCTCCTTTTTTCCAAAAAAAACCATATTTAAATTTAAATCTTCCCTTTTTAAATTTTTCCATTTAATCCCCTTTATTTCAAAAGAAACCCCCCACTAAAAATTTTTTATTTTTAAACATTTAAACAAAATAAACACATCCCAAAAAAAACCTTAAATTTTTCCCCAACAAAATTTTTCCCCAAAATCCATTTTTTAAACCAAAAAACCCTTTTATTCATTTTTAAAAAATTTAACTTTATTTCCAAAAACCCAAAAAAAATCCAAACAAAAAACCCTACAATCCCAAAAAAAACCTTTTTCAAAATTTTAATAAACCCAAAACCCTTTTTAAAAATTCATTTTCAAAAATTTTAAAAAATAAACCCCCCCCCAAAAAAAAAATTTTTTAATTTAAAACCCAATTATATAAAAATTTTAACCACCGATATTAATTGGGGGGGCCCACTGCCCCCCCTTAAGTTTGGTATGGTAATCCACCCTTTTTAAAGCAAAAACCCCAAAGATTTCCTAGAGGGTTTTTGGAGAAAAAACCACCCGGGAAAATTTTTTGCACAATCTTTAAACTTCAAAACACCTTTTCCCGGGTTTTTTCCGCCCCTTTAAATGTTTAAGACACCCTTTTTTAATTAGTGACAAAATTTTTCCTTGCCTTTCCCCCAAATTTAAACCCCAAAAATTAAATTTTTAAATTAATTTTATTTTTTGAAACCCTTTTTTGTTCCGGAAACTTTATCATAAATTTTTTAAAAATTAGGGAAAAAGTTTGTTTTCCTTGCACCCCCCAAGAAAAATAAAAAAATTAAAATTTTTTTTAATTTTTTTAACTTAAAAAGAACAATAAGGCTTTTTAGAAATTTTGGTTTTAAAAAAATTTTTTTATTTTTCTCCCAAAGGGAGAGTAAATTTTTTGATTGAATAATTCATTTTTTTTCCTGTTATTTCCCCCAAAAATTTTGGGTTTCCCATCTTTAATTGAGGGTTTTGAAAAATTAAATTTTCTTCCCCATTTTATTTTAAAAATTTTTTGGCGAAAAGGGGTAAAATTTTGTTTTAAATTTTTTGAAAGATTTTGTAAGATTTTTCAGTTTATTTCTTAAATTTGGGTATCAAAATTTTTGTTAAAAATTTGGGTGGGATATCCCCCCCCCGGGAAAAAAGGGTTTTTCCAAATAAGGGGAATTTTAAAATTTTTTCGAAATTTTAATGGTGGCCACTTACTCCTTTTCTCCGATCCAATGAAAATTATCAAAATTGGGGTACACCAAAAGTTAAACATTCCCCCTTTTTAAAAAGGGTCACCACCAAACCCCGTTTATTTAAAATTTAACCTTAAAGTGGGCTTTATTTTATTTATAAAAGGTGTTTCAAAAATTCCATAAAAATTCCCCTTATAATTTGGTGGTTTTTAAACAAGTTAAATTCCGAATTTTGGGGTGAACTTATTTCCTTAAAAATTAACATTCAAACTTTCCGTTGGGTAAAAACCCTTTTCAAGGAATTTAATAACCTTCACAACCAGTTAACCCTTAAAATCAAGGAATGTTTTTCCACCGATAGCAAAAATTTACAATTTAAATTTAAAAAATTAAACAAAAAAACCCCTCAGAAACAAAAGGGAATGGTTCAGCCACCACCCAAATTTTGGGCAGATTTTTTACAGTTTTTACCCGATGATCCCCCCCCCCCCCTTTCTCTTCCAGTATTTTTTATTTTTGTACTTTCCCGCCTCAAGATTCAAAGGCCATTAAAACGAAAACCAAATTTTCAAAAAATCGAATGGTTTTTGGGTATTTTAAAATACCTGAATTTCTACCGGGGAAAAAAACGGTAACTTTCTTTTTCATTAGGTATTCCATTAATAAGAAAATTTGATTTGCTTTAAAAATTTAAAAAGGGGGCAGTATTAAAATTTTATTTTTGTGAGGGATTTTAAATTTAAAAATTTTATAAAAAATATTTAAAAAAAAATTAACAAATTTATATTTTATTATTTCCAAAAAGTTTTAGTAGTCATACAAAATTTTGAAGTTTTACCATTAGATTGTATATTTCGTCGTACCATTGTTTTGTTTTGTATAATCCCAAAGGAAAAACTCATAGTGGAACTAAAAAATAACATTTTTTGGTAATTTTAAAAAAAAACCATGAAAATTTAAAAAAGCAAAATTTCAGGGTACTGTTGGATTAAATAATTTCTGTTGGACCCATTGTATGTAAAACACCAAAAATTTGGAAATTTTTTTTTTTGTTTTTAAAAGGGCAAATTTTTTTATGTGTAAACATTTTTTTTTTAATACAAATTTTGCCCTGGTTTGTTTGATAGCTTAAGTCATGAAATATTGAAAAAAAAAAACCTTTTTTTTGGTTTTTGGTTTTTTTTCAGCCAAAGGGTTCCCAATTAAAAACAAAAAAAAAAAATTGTTTTTTAACACTTAGGCTGGGATTTTTAAAAGAATAAATATAAATTTTTTTTTTTTCTTAAAAAGAAATAATTATTTTTACATGAAGTGTTTTTCCTTTTTAAAGTTTCGAGTTTAGACCCCTGGGGGGGGAATTCTATTTTTTTAATGCCTTTAATTTTAAAAGAGTTCAAAAATTTTTTAATCAAAATTTTTAAAGGATATAATTTGGGGAAATTTTTGAGGGGGAAACCCCCTTTTAAAATAATTATCTAGTGTTACACGTTGGACCTCTAGCTATTTTTTATTTCGGAAAGGGCTGAAAAAATGTCTTTTAAGAGGGATATAAAATTTCCCAAATTTCGAAAAAGTTGGAAAAATTTAAAAAAATATGAAAATCCATTTCCCCCATAAATTGCTTTGAATCTTTCCCAAAAAGTAAGTTCGAAAATTTAAAATTTTTAAAGAATTTGATTGGTGTTTAGAAAACCCCAAAAAAACCAATTTTTTCGATCGAAACTCTCTAAAATTTTATGGGGGGGGTCAGAAACGGGGGTGGTCTAAGTTTATGAAAAAGTACTAAATTTCCCGGACGAATGACTTTGTTTGAAGAGTTGAAAAAAAACCAGAAATTTTAATAAAATTTACCAAACTTCTTTTAAAAAAATATTTGTTTAGTGTATGTAGTAAATATTTTTAAAAAAAATTATAAGTTTATTCATGGGGGGGTGTTTTTTTTAAGGGGTTTAAGGGCTTAGACCAAATTTTATTCTAAATTGTTTAACGTTTTTTTTTCCGGTAGAAAAAAGAAATAAAAAATCAAAAAAATTAATGGGAAACTTTTTGTTATATTGTACCCAAAACCCTTACTCTGAAACACAAAAATTATTACTTTAATTTTAAAAAAGGTTTTCTTTTGTTTTTTTTCTTTCAATTTCTCTTTCTTCTTTTGTCCTCGCCCCCATGCTTTAATCTCGTTTCTGATAACAAAACCAAAAAAAAATGGGGTATCATGTGAGTCCTTTTATTCTTAAAGGGGGTCGTGATGCATGTAGGAATGAATCGAGCAAATAAACCCTATTTACGTTTTGTCAAAATTTTTTAACCCCGTAGGTTGACGGTAAAAATGGAGCCGGGTACTTTGGCAAAAGAAAGTCCGGTGGGGCCCTTTTGGTAGGGGTTTTTAAAATTTAAAGTGCTAAATGTTGGTTTTCATCAAGAGTTGTTTTGTAATTTTTTTCAAAACCCCTTTACCTTGGGGGTTTTCGCAACCCCTGTAGTCCAAAAACCCAATTTACCTTTTTTTGGTTGGTATTTTTTTTTTTTTTTTTTACGGCTTGTTGTAGAACTTCTGTTTTTAAAGAAAATTTTCCCTTTTGGTCACCCTTTACCACCAAAAACTTATTCTTTTTTTTTCTTGGCCCCTACCCCCCATACCAGTCCTCAGGTAAATAAATAGTTTGCCTTTGGTTAAACAGTTTAATTAAACCCCAAATCGGCCCTGTAAGGTAGTTAAGGGAAAGACCGGATGTTATGAACTTGTGGTCAATAATTTTTAAATTGCCTTCTTTCACAAGGGTTCAGCAGGAAAAGAAACGCAAAATTTTTTATTTCTATTTGGTTTTGCATTTTGAGCATCGGGTTTTGCAGGGGGAGGGCCTTGCCTTTTCTGTCTGTTGTAGGGTTTTGTTTGCGAGAAAATATTAAGATTGGGTTTTCTTCGTTCATCAGTTTCTAAGGGTTTATAATTGCAAAGGAAATTTTTGGGGCAAAACAATTTTTTTTTTTTTTGCCTTTTGTCCTTTCGGTGGTCAAAGGAAAGGAACAAAAATTTTAAAATTTTGGTTTTTTTAAAAAATGTTTTCCGATTAATTAATGTTCCATTGGGGCCAGGCCCAAAGGGGGGGGGGTTTTTTATTAAAAAATTTTCGTTAATTTTGTAAAATTTTCTCAAATTTAAAAAGGGGTGTACTTTTTGGTTAAAGTTCAGGTTGGTTGGGAAAAAATTTTCGGTTGGGGTTTTTCTATCCCGGAAAATGGCTTTGGTATGCGGGAAAGCTTTTAATATGGTCAATTACACCATTTTTTTAAGATTTATCTGAAATTTTTTTTACAGGGAAAGTTTTCCTCTTAGGTCTTTCAGGGTTGGGGCCTCCAGCTTTAATTTCTGTAATAAAACTATTTACTCTACCCTTAGGCCAACAAACGTATCAAGAAAAAAATTTCCCTTTCAAAAAATTACAGTTTTTCCCAAATTTTTTTATGGGGGGTTTCTTGTAGTTAATGACTTCACCTCCCACTATTGTTTCGGGTTTTTCTTTTTAAGGGACCGGGGGTTCATTGGGGTAAGCCCACAAGTAAGAATTTTGTTTTCCCCTAGTCTTTCCAAAATAGGTTAAAAAATTTTCAAATTGGGGTTTTCCTCTCGTTTTTCTGTTACTTTGTCATTGCACCTTAATTTTTCAATAATTACAAATTTTGTTAATTTAAAAATTTTTACCCTTAATTTTTGGGGTCATTTTTTAGGTTTGTGGGAAAGGCCCCACCACGATTCCTTTGGTCGTTTTTGCTTTAGCTGTTGGGGTTTATAGGGTTCCTTAATCTTTTCCTACAAATTTTTTTTCCAAAATAATTTTGTGGCATTTCAGCAGTATTTGGGGATTTGGGTTTTTTCTCTTCTGGGAGCATTTCAACTTTTAGCACCCAATTTTTTTTCAATAAGTTCCGAAAAGCAACTGAAAAAGAAATAAATTTTTATTAAAAAAACCGGAATTTAAAAATATGGAGCGTGAAGCCATTTAAAAAAAATTAAAACAACAATAGTTTATTTGGGAAACCCGTTTAAAAAAAAATTACTCTCTTCCTAGCAAAGGTTGTAAAATGTTTTGGTTGTTTATGGTATTTGGGAAAGATTTTAATAACCAAAGAAAAATTTGTTGTTTAATTTTACCAAAAAGGAATGAAAATTTTAAAAAAATTATTGCCATTTAAGAAAATTTAAATCATTGTTGAAAAGGGCTAAATGTTGTTTCTCCAATTTTTAAAAAATTTACACTACCAAAAATAAACCCCCCTTCTTCAGAAGAATCAAAACCCCCAAAAATTTGAGGTTTTGGGTGCTTCACCGGTCAGAGTCCCTTTTTTTATGTTAAAAAATTATGTGGGCTTTTTTTCTTGATTTTTAATCTTATTTGATCTTTTGAATATGAAATACAATAAGGGAAAAATTTTTTAAATTTTAACTAACATATTTTAAAAGTAATTTAAAAAAAAAGAAAAAATAAATTGGGGGTTTTTATAAAACCCAAAAGGAAAAAACCTTTTAAAAACTTTTTAAATTTTATTTTTCTTTCGATGTTTAAAAATTTGAAAGAAAAATAAAAATTTAAAAAGTGTTAAAGGTTTGTTCATTTGTGTTTTACATATTTTTAAATTATTTTCCCGGCTTTCTTTTTAAAAAATAAATTGGGGTTTTTTTTAACAGGAAGGGATTTGCAAACATTAAACCCACAAGTTTAAAAATTTAATTTAAATTTAAATTTTTAAAAATAAAAAAACAATCAAAATTTTCTAATTACTTTGAAACTTTTTGAGGGGGGAATTTGTTTTTGTCTTCATCTGTGTCATCCCCTATCATCAATCAAGCTTTTAAAAAATTAAATTTTATTACTATTTTTGCTTTATCCAAAATTTTTTTTAGATTTTAAACGATTTTCCACTACAGTGAGGTAAGAGTGGTCTAAGTCTGGGCTAAGGGAAGTCGGGCTTAGACCAAAATCTTACCTACCCCTTTTATATTTCCCGTGGAACAAAAAAATGGTGCTCTACTCTTGGTAACTACTTTTTAACTAGGATTTTTCCCGCCCGTTCTCAAATAGGGGCCCTCGAGGAAAATACTGAAAAAATGCATAAGTTTAATTTCGACTTAGACCACTTGGGTTCGAACTTTCATAAAGTTAAAAGAAAATAAATTTTTTAAACCAGTTTCATGTAGGTTTTATTAAACAAAAACAACAATAATTTAAACCCGTTTAAGCCCAAACTGGGGGAAGTGCCTATCTTGAAACGTTTTCTCAATTTGTTAAAATGGGATTGTTATTTATCTATTGTTGTTAAATGATTTTTAAATTAAAAAAAAATTTTTTCTAGATCAAAAGATTGGGGGAAGCTCTTTTGTTTTTAAAACAGCAGCGGTTTTTAACAGATAAAGGATTCCCTCCCAAGGCGTGTTAAAAAAACCCCCGGTTTTTTTTCCTAAACGAAATTTTACCTTTACCAGTTTCATTAAATTAAAAAGTGTGGGTTGGAATATTATTTTACAACAGTTTTGAAAGGGGTTTCCTCAATATTTAAAGGGGTTCTTTACATTTGTAACTTGTGCCCATATTTATTTTGTATCGCTTAAAAAAAATATTGGAATAAAAACAACAAACCCAGCAAATGTAAAAAATTGGTTTTACACCTTAGTTAAGGCTATAAAAAAAAAAGTAGTTATTAAACCATTTTTACATCGTTTGTTTAATAGTTTCCCAATGTTAAAAAAGATAAATTTAGGGTTTAAAATTCATTATAAAAAATTTTAAAAAAATTTTGAGGCTAAAATACTTAAAATTTATTTGTTTTATTTTATTACAGTTTAAAAAATATCAATTTTGCCCGGAATCTTAATTTATGACGGAATGTTCATTTCAAAATAGGCCTGATGTTGAGGTTCAGATATTCCCTTCAGTTTTCAATTAATTTTTGAAATTTAATTGTAAGGGAATTTTTAAAAAAAAATATCCTCTGTGGTACTTTCTTTAGGGTTTGGTAAGGAATTTTTAAAAGTTCAGAAAACTGCTTTGGAAAGGAAAAATGGTGACTTTTGAGGACGTTTTTAAAATCAATTAAAAACGTGAAAAAATTAACAGGGCAGGATTTGTTTTTTTATGTCGAACGCATGATACAAAAAAAATTGAGCTTTGTTTGCCCCCTAATGTCTGTATAAAACCCCCGTCGTTTGAGGGAAATTTTACCTTTTCCTTTAAAAACTGTATTTTGCCCAAATGCAGTTTAGTTTCCGCAAAGGGAGAAACCAAACCCCGGATTTCCCCCAAAAATTTAAAAGGGTTTGCCAAGTTTTTAAATGTGAGAACAGGCTCTTTGCTAGGGTTCTTTTTTGTTAAATCAGCAAGGCCTTCCCATACAGTATGGGGTTTAAGGGGTTGTTATTTAAGGTCTAATATTATGGTATACATGGGTTTGGGTCTGGCCTTTTAAAAACCTTTTTTAGACCCCCGCCCAAAAAGTATAATATGTAAGGCTAATGGCCACGTATGGGTTTATTCGAGTTTGGAAAACACCAGGGGTTTAGTTCTTGGCCCTCCTTTTACGTCATTATTAATGATTACCCCTTAAAACCCAAAAAATTTTTTTGTACGGGATAAAACTTCTTTTTTTTTGCATAAGTTTATTTTTATGCTTTACCTTTATAATACTAAGGGGTTCTGTTATGTTGATGTCTGTGTGGTTTAAAAATAAGGGGTTTTTTTTTTTTAAAGTAAAATACAATATTCTTTTTTACCCTTTAGGGGGGTTTTTGCAATGAATGTAAAATTTTGTTTTAAAAAATGTTCTTTTTTTTAGTTGTTTTTTATAATCGCCCTTTGACGGTTTAAAATTGTCTCCCAAATTTAATTTTTTTTTTAAGGCGTTTAGGGCCAAATTGGCCCTTTGGGTTTTCTAAAAAAAAGTTTACCTTTTCCTTTTTTTTTATCTATTAATATGGTTGTTATTCTGGGGGGGGAAATCAAGTTGTTTTTAATTTAATTTTTTTTTTTTATAAAAAAAAGTATAAGAATTTTTGCTAATGCTGAACGGGTTTTGAAAACTATAAAACCCCCTTTTTTGTTTTAAATTAAAAATCAATTTCTAGTGTAAAAACGGGTTTGTTTTTTTCTTACGTTTATGTCTTAATAAATCTCCTGACTGGTTGTTTAAGGGGTGTTCGTGTTTACCACAGGGGAAGTAAAAAAAAATCAATTCCCTTTTTTTACTGCGATTAAAAAAAATTTTTTAAAAAATTTCTTGTAACCCAAACTGGGTTTTTTAGGTTAAGTTTTACAACATTAAAATACCGCTATACAATCGAATGAGCATAGTCTTTTCCCATTTTGGGTGCGATAAGCAGCCTGCTGGGCCATTCCACCCCCACTACAAGTCCCGGGAATCAGTTATCTGTCTCGTCTTTTTATCTCTCTCTCTACCAAAGTAGCAGTGAAACATTTAAATGTTTAGCATTCATTCCTTAAAAAACCTCGAAAACAAATATTTTTTTATACTCAATTCATCAAGTAGGCTAATCGGTATTCTCCCTTCAAAAAATTCTGAAGTTTATTTATGTACCAATAAAATCCCAACCTTTCTTGTTATATTTTAATTTTATCAGGTTGAACTTTAAAAATTTAACATTTTTTTAAAAAAAAACCCTTAAAGTTTGGCAAAACAATGTAATATAAAGTGTTTTAAAATAGGTTTTTAAAACCTTTAATAACATAACAAAAATAAAAAGATATAACCACCCCTTTTCCCCAAATTGTAAAAATGGTTGTCAATTTTAAAGCGTACGATTTTTTTAAAAAGAAATTAAAAAAAAACTTGTAATTATTACTAATTTTTAAATGTGTTTAAAGGGACAACTGTAATTTTGTGTGGAAATAGTGGTGAAGTGTCATAATTTTTACCCAAATTTCAAACAAAAAATTTGTAGTAAGAAAATTTACACTTTGGATAAAAAACAACTCGCCTTCCCCTCGCTGGGGGCTACCCCCCAGGCCCCCAAAGTAAACGTTTTGAAAATTCGGGGATAAGGGGAATTCGGTGACGGGTTTAAGTCCGGCTTTTAAGTAAATGAAAAGGGGTTTTAAAAAATTTGACCTTTTTCATAGTTTTTTTTTCCGGTTTCGAAAAAAAATTTTTGATTTTGAGGGATTTTGCGGTTAAACCGTTAAAGATACGACAAAAAGTGACTGGCCCTTTTCCCTTGTTGGAAATTTAATTTTGTCTTTCGATTGGGGCCCTCAGATCTGATCTCCCGACCTATGGTTTAGCCAAAATGAGCTGGGGAGAAAAGTCTGCAGGGGTCACCCTATCTTAAATTTGTTTAGTAAAAAAACATAATAAAAACCGACCTCAAGGCATAAATTTTTAAATCGAACAGGGGGTTTAAAAATCACCAGGAACCCATCTAGTCAAAAGGGGAGAAATTCCCCGGGGGGGTGATTAATGTTAAGGAGGTTAAGAAAAAGAGGGGGTTTAATTTTGTCCAAAGGGTATTTTTCTGGTCATATGAACAAATTCCCAGGGGGGGTTTAAAGTTACCGGGGGGTAAGTCTCCAGGGGGTTTCTGGTCATACCAGGATCTTCCCAGGGGGGGGGGGGAAGAGATTTTTTTTTACTGGTAAAATTCGGACATGAGGCAAGGCAGGAAAATTCCCCGGGGGGGTTTAATGTTACCAAGGGGGGGTTTAAAACATCAGGGGGTTGAATTTACAGGAAAGGTTTTTCCCGGTCATACCAGGAAATCCCCCCCGGGGGGGGGTTTAAAATTACCGGGGGTTAATGACAAAACTTGGGCCTTTTTTAGAGGGGATTTTTGGGCTGGGGGGAACATAATAAATATTTCCTTTTGTCCCTATCTACTATTGGGCGCTTAGCTAACGCTCAGCCAAATCCCGAAGTCACTGAACCTTTTCTGTAGATCCCCGTATTTCCAAAAACCCGTTTAAAAATTTTTTTTTATTTTCGACCAACCGTTTAGCCGCTTTTCAGCCCGGGGAAAGTAAATTTTTAGGCAAAATTTTTCCAATAAATTTTTACTTAACGCCCTTTTGCGGTCAAACTAAGGGAAATATAGTAAAAAATTTACTGGACCTTTTTTGTAGGGCATCTTATTTCCTAAAAAAAACTTAGTCTTATTTTTACCTCCGACCAATGGTTTCGCCCCATCGAAACCCCAAAAAAAAAAGTTTCGCGTAAAAGTTACAACAAAATTGGGACATAATCACGTTTTTTTGGGCCCAAACCCAAACGAGATAGGGCAAAAAAATTATGGGCCTTTTCTGTAGATCCGCAAATTTTCTAATTTGATGGGGCAATCAGATTTGAGCTACGACCAACGGTTCGGCCCCCTATCGGGCTTGAAAAATTAAAAATTTTTCGAAAAAATCTCTGGAATTTCCAAAAGTTTGAGCGTTTTTGGGCGCTTTAAAACTTCCGGGGAAAGTTCTTTACCAATAAAAATCTCGAACTAGTAAAAAGTTTCTAATGGTTTTACATTGTAAAAAAATTTCACGACATAATGTAATTTTAGGGGAAAAACATGCATTAAAAAAAAATTAAGTTTAAATTAGTGTCTGAAAAATGAATCTTAAAAGCATGAAAACTGTTGTCCTTTAAAAATTTCCCATAAACCCTATATAGTCAATACTCAATTTAAACAAAACAATTTATGCATTTTTTTTTTAAATCTTTGTATGTTTCCAGTTTTTATTTTAAATAGCTTAAATTTTCCCAGTTAATTCAATATACTGAGAATTGTTAAAAGATAGCTATAAAACAATTTTTGAAAACCCTGTCAAGAGGTCAAAATTTCCTTTGGCCCTTTGTTGGAAAAAAAGATAGATTTCACGTGTGTTTTCTCGAAATTTTTAAAAGGGTTAATTTTTTTCCTTTTTTTAAAACTTTTGAAGACCTATTTATGGAAAAAAAAATTAAGAATATCGTGCTTTTCTTGTTAAAAATGTTTTCAATTTTTTTATGGTGTACATTGTAGAAAAATTTTTTACAATCCCGATGGCCGCTATCCGAAAATTTCTTTTGGGTTGAGACTGCCCAAAGAATTTACCAAAAAATTTTATAACTTCAGTTTGAATTTGGCTATAAAAATTTGCTAAACCCTATGTTTTACTTTATTCTCGTAAAAGGGTACTGTTATTATGAAAAGGGAAAGGTTTGTACCGCTGTTATTTTGAAAAAAATTTACGCAGAATAAAATAACAAACATTGGGGAAAAACTTTGGAATTCTAATGTTTTTTTTTGTGTTTTTACGATAAAAACACTTATATATAACAATTTCTTGGATTATCAAAGAAAATTTTTTGATCGTTAAACGTTTTGTAAGTATGTTTAAAAAGCTTTAATTTCTGGGTTTATTGTAA
>NW_025783368.1:0-30886 GCF_021130785.1 Homalodisca vitripennis | reverse complement strand
AAATATGAACTATTAGCAAACTAATGGTTAGCTCCGTAAGGTCGCCAGCTTTTCAAAATCTTAATAGATTATTATAAGATCTGAGGAGTCAGAATTACTAAATCGTTTTTTATAGATAACATCCAATTTTTTCGGTTCAAATTATCATCCGATAATTAAAAGAAATATATATCATTTACATGTTTTTTTAATGACGTTTTTACTATTTTTAAGTTAGGTCTTACGGGCAATAATAATGTGTTATACATAAATAAAGAATTATTAGTAACTAAATATTAACCTTGTATGACGCAACAATTACAATATCTGGAGAGTTTGTGGATTTTGAGGACTTAAGAAACATTATACAACCACTACACCATAAAAACCTACCTTTTTGAAGGAACTATCCATTCTTCTGTAAAATATTTTTTTTTTTTTCATGGGGAACGTCCATTGCAAGGAGTCAGGCAGGAACCATCTTAAATTAAGAGCGCATAGGTAATATAGGCACATCAATTTTAAAGGGACTTTATCTGATTACGTGTTTAATGCCGCAAACCGTCCTCAAAAAAGATTGATCCACGTATCAAAAAATGCGGCTGTTGCTGTACCAATATCTTGTTGATTATATCTTGTTATCGTTTCAGAAAAATTATTATACCTGTGCAGGGACTTTATGTACAGCCAGTACAAAATAATCGTCCCATTAATAACTTTCACGCTCTATTAAAAAATTTATTCAATAACAAAAAGTAATATGTTATTTATATTTAATAATTATCATCTAAACGTTTTGTGTTTTTATTCTGACGAGAGATGGCAGTGGAAGTATATAATAACAGAGCATAGGTTTAAAAAATGTGTTTGTTTTCAGCAAACAGTATTACTAACTTTAAAGAAAGTGACTTAAAAATATTTTATGTCTCTACAGGAGACAAAATAGCTATAATGTACATTGTTGAAGCACGTTTTATTTCACTTGAGATTTACTTCAGTTTACTTGAGAATTTTCTTTGAAATTCTAGGAGAAGTTTGTTAAATATTCGAAAAACGCTCGCTGCGATTTTATATGAGTTAAGGAGAAAAAGTTTTATATTTTGTCTATGGGTTATAAGCTTTTACAATGAGACTAAACAATTTAGGTAACATAATTAAAAATTACAAAATGCTTTACAAAACCTCCTAGATTATATATAGGAGGAAATGTAATTTCCCGACCTAACATATTTCAGTTATATTGTGTAATTTAATTTCTAAGAACAGTGACCTGAATTTTCAGCTCTTGAGCCCTAGAATCTGGAGTCTACGTTTGTAACAAAATTATTCAGCAAGAACAAACACCGATGCGTGCCTAGGCAGTATTACTTTAGTTACTAGCCATGATTTTAGGAGTTCAAACATTTACTATGAACCATCGGTGAATTCTTAAAACCTGTTTTCGACATGGAGTGTCTTTAGGGCCATTAAAACAACTTTGCCTGGTGTAGCCAGGGAAAATATCGTGTGCAATATTTGGGGAATGAAATATATATCTCATTAACTCATCACAGGGCCATAACTGAGTTAACTACTAGTCCTTCGGACATGATTCCAAAAAAACACCACTCAGTTAAACCAAGTTTTCTTTTACAACACAGCTATGTGTTATTGTGCTTAAAAGAGAGAATTATTAGATTGAAGTAATACTCTCCTCTATGTTCTTAACTCAAACAATCTAGTTGATATCATATTTCAGGACCTTGCCACTAAGCGGACGTTGAAATGGAGTGTAAAGTTCAAACATTTGCATGAACTGAAGCTATGTGGAAGGGTAAACTAATTATTATTTTTTGGTTTTGAAAACAAAATACCAAATTTACAGAAAATAAAACTCATTACGTCAGTCAGTATAAATTATCATTTAGCTCGATTAATATGACCAAACTGATCAGTAGAACGATTTGACACTTTATTTATAAAAGTACTGCAATTCTCTTAATTAAGATTAAACCAATAGAATAATATTTCATGCCAAATACAAGATCACCAGGATCTTTATATTTTACTTAAGTTTTCCAAATGAAAAAGTCTGATATATGCTTTCAGAAGTACATAATTGAAAGTATATGCTATACTATTTTTCATTGAGTTAAAAAATGTTTACAGTTTATCTAGATATAATAAACAACAAGGTGTTATATAAGGTGTTCTTTAATAATGTGTATAATGAACACCTACCCTTATCGCTTTATTCCTCATCCGAGGTTGTTGTTTCTGGGTCACGGGTTGCCAAGATCATGTTTTATGTAAAACATAATAACGACCAAGAGACTACTGCTTGTCATGGCGCAGAGACCTCACCTAGGCTTAAACTGTGTCTTAACGTGTTAAAGTTCTTTTTGTACCTGTTTATTTCCTCGGCAAAAACAATATGAAATAATGAGGCGCGCGCCACTTGGTCTAATAGAACTAATAACACACTACATTAAGTCGAATATTTGCATACGGAGTATTCCACACGAATCTTAAAATTGAATGTGTTATTTGACCTGTTTAAAATACTTATTAATCGAGTAATCTCTATTTCTAACCCTTTAATTTTTATGGTGCATAATATAAACTCAACGTTCAAAAATAAAATTTGAGGTAATTATTAATATTTAATATCTATTATCAAAAACGATGCTTGGTGTGATTTGTGTAAAAAAAACCTAATGATGAACAGAACAATTTCATAGTTCTCTTTGGCAGTTGCTCTACTATTTACGAATTAAGTGGTATATAGTATATTCAAAATGGTATAAAAATAAATTAGTAAACAATCACTAATAGAGAAATTATTTTTGTTGCTTTGCACTGACATGTCTGTGCTACTTTATATTTGCTTGATGTCAGTAGAAAGTCCAATATGGCGTATAAGGACTCTAAGGGATCTTTCATATGAGTAATTGGTTTCCTTGTCATTTGTGTTGTTCTTTGTCTTCAAAGTGGAGGAATATTCTCACTGATATGTGCCCATATTATCTCATTTCTAGCCTATTTAAATAGTATGATACTTTTTGTAACGGTTTTATAAATCTTTAATCTGTTGTTAAAATTGCATACGAGTGTATTAACACCTGTTGTCAATCATCCAGCAAAATTTGATTTGTCAGTGAAAAGTAATTTCTTAAATTATTTGGAAACATATTCTTAGGATTAAACTTTGCTAATAAAAAACTGCCATTTTAAAACAGTTGTTAAGGATGGTTGAATATTAAAAGTTTTTTTAGTATCAATTCAAATGAAGAAAGAAATAAGGGGCAAACCATATTTCTGTATAATATTGTTTTATAAAAGTATCGATTTTCTTTTCGCATACTATAGAAATGACAAGCTTCATGCAAAAAAACCTCTATTTCCAGTTAGTTTCCCAAATTTATACATAAAGACCAGATATATATTTTAAATCAATATATATTTTTCAATCCCGTTATGGTTATACGCTTATCTTTTGTTATATAAAATTTGAATCACTGTTGAAAAATAAACAGTAGCTAAAAAACTATCTACGTCATATGTAAATAAATCAGGATAGTTTGTTTCCTAATTGTCCAAATTAACTCCGAAGAACCATTAATATGCAACTCCAAAAATAATTAAACTTCCCTAATTGATAACTCAAAATTATTTATAATATTTTTTTAACGGTTTTGCAGAGGAAAAGTTGCCCCCTCTTGTGAAAATTAAAGACTTGTTTATAAACGAGTTTATCTGACATAATTAATCAATATCAATTAAACCTTTCTTAAATAATAAAACACATTTCCTAATTTAGATTTTTTTAAATTAAATATTTGTCATGGTTTTTTTTAACTGGAGAAGAATCAGCTCATGATCGGGGAAATACAGACTGATTGAGGGACAAGAAGGTAGAAGTTTTCACTCAGCTCCAAGACGACTTGTCACTCTGACCTTCATTATTACCTTAAGATGAATTCATTTTCATCTTTTGAGATTTGTTCAACCAAACTGAATTTATAATAGTTGTGAGTGTAGGACAATATTTCAAGATACTTATTGCCACTGAAAGACGGAAGTTTTAAATGTTTCAATAGTGAACTTCCTTCATATAACTTTATGTGTTAAAGGGTTTTTGGACAAGTTTCAATAATGATTTCTTATAGGAATTATTTTATTATTATAGGAAAGTCCGCAAAAGCTAACTTCTAACTTTAGTTTCCTAGTTATGTCGTTTCTATATCTCCCAAAATTTCGTAAAAGTGTTTTTAGGAACAAAGCAATATTATTATTGTATTTCCTAATAATCGATGCAAATAACAAATTAAAAATCTCATTTTACGGTTTAAAATTCAAAATTCAAATCAATTCAAATTATTGATATTGTTGAAGACATTATACTTGCATAGCAATCGTCAGTGTTAAATGAAAATGTACTTAGCCTAATTTCTAAAATATCTAAAGGTCCATTATCAATTAGAAAAACAATTAGTACTATTATATATCCTTTTTAAGATAACAAGCACTTTATTCTTCCTCCTAAATGATATTGAAGTGTTGTACTCCTTGAATCCCAGATGGCAAAGTTATTGAAAAAATTTTATGCATTGAGTGTAAAGAGTTTGTTTTTCAATAGAAGGTTGTTGAATGTATTTGGAAAAGAGTTGGTTTTAAGCAATTATAATTATCATTTTAATTAATGCACCACCAAAACCAATATACTCAGTGTATAATGTAAATTTACAGTAGTTGTTATGTACAATTCACACAACCTGTTCCTGGGACTGTTAGTTTATGAGAATGGATATAAAATCTTCATATTCCAAATGGCATGATCTCTTGTTGCGAAAATTATCGTGTCACGTATTAGACTAAATGTATAATAAAATGTATAGGACTTTGTTGATTATATCGAGTGGAAGAAAGACCTTACAGTAAATTCCGGCCAGCCCATTGATTGGGTTGGGTTTGATAACGCACAGCTTAATTACTCCACTTTACATAAAGTACTTCAAAATTGGTATCGACATGATTGGTTTATTAAAAAAAAAGTTTAAATCTCACAATACGATTAAATTATATAATACTGGGACTATTATCATTAGATTGCAAACTTTCACCAAGTTTCGTAATACTGCTTAGGTTTCTTAACCTTACCATTGTGTACTTAAAGTTTTGGAAGGGTTCCTTCACAACTTAAACTGGCGGAGTGAGCAATTATTCTAAAACATACATTAGCTGATGTACGTGGCATAAAATTCTTTTTCTAGGTTGGGAAATTTATTACCTCCTTTCCGACATGGAAGTGTTCAAATGTAAATAACAATAATTCCACAGATATCCTAGATTCTTATTTATTATAACAATTACAAAACCTCAGTTCTTAGCATTAATTTTTGCGAGTTGCATATTTAATCGGTCTTTGAGTTTAGTTTGGACAATTAGGAAACAAACTATCCTGATTTATTTCTACTATGACGTAGATCAGTTTTTAGCTACTGTTTATCTGTCGCAGATTCAATTTTTTTATCCTCAAAAGAATAGCGTATAACTTAACGGGATTGAAAACAATATATGGCTTTATAAATTATATATACTGTCTTTATGATGTTAATTTGGGAATCTAACTGATAAATAGACGGTTTTTTGCAGATGACGCTTTCATATCTTATCATATTGCGAAAAAAAAATTCTCAGTACTGTTATAAAACAATTTTTATAAACAAAAAATGGTGTGCCCTTTACTCTTTCTTCATTGTATTGATACTAAAAAAATAAACTTTTAATATTCAACCTTATCAACTGTATTAATTGGCAGTTCTTTTTTAATAGCAAAGTTTAATTTTCCTAAGGGAATAGTGCAAATAAGTTAAAGAAACTTACTTCCTGAAAAATCTACAATGTTGCTATGTTGACAACAGTGGTTAATAACTCGTATAGCAATTTTAACAACAGATCTAAAAATTTATAAAACCGGTTACAAAAAGTATATTTATACTATTTAAATAGGCTGATGAAATGAGAGGAATATGCCACATTATCTGTGAGAATATTCTCTCTTATGAAGACAAAAGAACAACACAAAGACAAGGAAAACCACATTACTCTTATGAAAGATCCTATAGAGTCCTTATACGCATTTTGCTTTCTACTGACATCAAGCTAATATTAAAGTAGCACAGGGACTTGTCAGTGCAAAGCAATAAAAAAATAATTCCTATCTCAGTGATTGTTTCTAATTTATTTGTTACCATTTTGGCAATTTAAGTTTTACACTTTAGCGTAATAGTAGAGCAACTGCAGAAACTATGAAATTGTTTTGTTTAAATTAGGTTTTTTTTTTACACAAAATCACACAAGCATCGTTTTTTTTATAGATATTAAATATTAATAATTACATCAAATTTTATTTTTGAACGTTGAGTTTATATTATGCACCCATAATTTTTAAAGGGTTAGGAAGTAGAGATTACTCATTAATAATATTTTTAAAAACAGGTCAAATAACTTCAATTTTATAGTTATGTGAATTATTCGTATGCACTAATTCGACTTAAAGTAGTGGTTATTTGGTTCTAATGAAAAGCAAGTGGGCGCGCTAGTATATTTCCGTATGTTTTTGCGAGGGAATAAAACAGGTACCAAAGACATTATACACCGTTAACACAGTTTTAAGGCCTAGGTGAGGTCTCTGCTCGGCATGCACATGCAGGTCGGTCTCTTGGCTCGTTTATGTTTTACATTTAAAACATGACACTTGGCAAACCCGTGACCAGAAACACAACCTCGGAGGATTAAAAGCGACTAGGGCTTAGGATAGCGGGTTATGTTTTCCATTGATATAAACACATTATCTAAAGAAACTAACCTTCTTATACATTTTATAACTCTGTATTTATTATTATCTAGCATTAACTGTAACTTTTCAACCTCAATGAAAAGTAGTACAAATATACTTTTCATAATTTCTATACTTCTGAAAGCATTTATCTGACTTTTTATTTGGACAAACTGAAGTATAATATAAGATCCTGACAGCTGTATTTTTGGAATGGATTATTAGTCTATTGTTTAAATCTTTATTAAAAATTGCAGTATTTTTTAAATTAAAGTGTCTCATCGTTCTGTCAGTTGGTTTTATTATCTGCTAATGATAACTTTATACTGACTGAATATTGAGTTTACTTTTCTTTAATTTGGTAATTGATTCGGAAAAAATATAAGAATTAGGCTTCACTTCAACCCATAGCTTAGTTGTTGCATAATGTTGAATTTATACTCCCATTTCTTCGTACACTTAGTGGGAAGGTACATGAAAATATGTTATCACAGTTTGTGAGTTAAGAAACATTGAGGAGAGTTTACTTCCAATCTAATAAAATCTCTTTTACGCACAATACACATAGCTGAGTTGTAAAGCAAAACTTGGTTTACTGAGGTGAGTGGTGTTTTTGGATCATGTCGAAGACGTAGTTAAACTCAGTGATGCCTGTTGATGAGTTAATAGAGAATAAACTCTTCCTAATATATTGCACCGATATTCCCTGCGCTAACCAGGGAAAGATGTTTTATGGGCCTGGAAGAAGTCCACTCCTTTCGAAAACAACAGGTAAGAATCTCACCGTGTTTCAATAGAGTAAATGTTGAACTCTGAAATCATGGCTCAGTACAGTATCTAAGTAATACTGCCTAGACACTCAACGGTATTGATCTCGCTGGATCTTTTTTGACAAATGTAGACTTCCAGATTCCTGGGCTCAAGTCTGAAAATTCAGTCGCTGTATTAGAATTTAAATTACAGAAATATAACTCGAAATATTTATGGTCGGGAAAATTACAATTTCCTCCTAGATATAATCTAGGAGGTTTGCAAAGAATTTTGTAATTTTTAATATGTTACTCCAATTGTTTGTTCATTGTTATAGCTTTACTTAACTCTCTAGTTAAAAATATAAAAACAATTCTTTTCATCCTTAATTTCATTTAAAAATAGCAGCGTGATTGGAAAATTTTAACAAACAGCTCTCAGAATATTCCAAAGAAAATACTCAAGTGAAACTGAAGTAAATCTCAAGTGTGAATTAAGCCGTGCTTACAACACGTTAAATTCAAGCTATTTTGTCTCCTGTAAGAAATAAAATATTTGTAGTCACTTCTTTAAGTTAGTATATACTGTTTGCTTGAAACCAAACACATTTATTTGTTCTATGCTCGTGTTATTATATATTTACACTGTCATCTCTCGTCAGAATAAAAACACCAAAACAGTTTGATGATTTATTAAAATATCAATACATATAAACTTTTGTTATGGAATTCTTTTTATGAGCAGTTGAAAGTTATTAATGGGGGTGACGACTTGTTTTTAATAGCTGTACATAAAGTCACCGCACAGGTATAATATTTGGTACATTACAACAGCCACCATTTTTGTACTGGAATCAATTTTTTTTGAGGGCGGTTTGCGGCATTTAAAAACAATGCTAGATAAGCCCATTTAACAATGATGTGCATATTTACCATATGTCTTAGTTAGAAGATTTCCTCTCTGACTCCTTGTAAAAGGACGTCCCCATGATATTACTGAAAACTGTTAGTTACATTCAAAAAGTAACTTTTTGGGTGTTGTAGTGTTGATAATGTTTCATTAAACAACATAGATGTTCCACAAACTCTCCAGATATTGTAATTGTTGCGTCTTAAGAAGGTAATATTAGGTTACTAATAATTCTTTATTTTGTATATTCATTTATTTTTCCTTATACCTAAACTTTAAAATTTGTAAAAACGCATTAAAAAAAACTATGTAAATAATATATATTTCTTTTAATTTCGGATATAATTGAACCAAAAAAATTGATGTATCTATAAAAAAAAACGATTTAGTACTCGAACTCTCCTCAGTCTATTTATATATTAAGCTGTTTAAGAAGCGGCCGTTTCTTACGTGGCTACTGGTACCATTAGTTGCTAATAATTCATTACTTTCCTGTAAAAAAAAAAACTTTAGCACCTAAAATGTTTGAAAAAAGAATTTTTATGCCTCAACAACTACAAAAATTTAATAAACAGAAACAGTATTTTTTTGGATTTAAATTTAAAGAATACGCATTTATTCTTATTTTTAACTATCAATAAATTCAATAATCCACAAATTAAACTCTATTGTCTTCTTATTCTATACATATTTTGAAGTCGCTTCGATAAAAAAGTTGTAGTATACTGTTCTCCGAAATCGTTTTAACCTATAATCTATATCATATTTGAGAGTGGAATTACTTATGTCATACTAAAAAATACCAAAAACGATACATGATTTATTACTTGTAACTATATATTACTTCGGTTACGACTTTAGATTGATGTAGCCTAGACAGTTATTAATAGGACGATAGGTTTTATCTAAGTTGATTGCCTCTTCAAATAACGTGATAAACCCTAAATTAACAGATTTAATGTCCACAACTGCAAATATGTGAGCTGGATGAAATGGAGTAGTTAAATTAATCATCAATGTTGGAATAAATGAACACATATGTATTAAACCAAATTCCCGCGTTTACTCGACAATTGAAACATTTATGCAGCAACACAAATCATACTCTTATTTCATGTAATTTTAACACGACCGTACCTCTGTTTTACTTTCTTTAAAGAACTATTACTATCCCGTAAGTTGGTTTTACTTCTTACTCGAGTAAGGTGATTATCTATAGTGTAAGGTCTAAAATTGTTAATAAATTACTGTGTTTTTGGGCTCGCCATTTATCACGATTGTGTCTATAAAAAATAAAAAATAAAAATATAAAGAGAGAAGGATATGTTATTTCTCAAAACGATTATTAATATTCATATTTTGGGTCCCTGGAGCATTAGTGAAAACCTATCGCTCATTGGAGCATAGGTTCCATCTCTGTCGGTATGTCTCTTCTTGAATTTTTTGGATTATATATAAGAAAATCATAGGATTCAATGATTTGTTGCATGTTATTCATGTCGATCCAATGGGATTTGGGACTGAGCGGTTAGCGAAAGAGCGTAATAAAGAAAATTATATATTTTCTATTAATGAACTGTTAAACACAAATAAAATTGATTTAGTTTCACCGGTTCCTCTTAGAAGGACTTTCTGGAGATCCGAATGTTAATTAATTTTCTACCAAAACCCACTTTTGTTTAATATAACGTTGTAAATATCTCCAATTGCATTTTTAGAGTAATGGAATTATTATTAAGAAATTCCTTTCTAAGATATCCGGTTTCGATAAAATTAATAGATGTGGATGCAAAGCTCTTTGTCAAGATACTGAGGATTATTTCATGATTTAGAAATGATATTTATATTGTACAAAGGGGTGGGGGTCTTGAAAAGACTAAAACACATAAATCCGCCACAAAAATTTAAACAACCCATGGTAACACATGATAACGTTTGTTGCCGAGAATTTTGAACGAGAAGCATTACAAGTATTGATACCAGGATTCACACTTTTTATTATAATTCACACTTTTTTTAACTTTTTTAAAATAGTTTTATCGTTTTAAAGAGATAAATGGAATTTTAAGCCTTAGCGTAAAACCTAATGGTTGTCCATAGAAATCTGTCAAGAGGCAGTGAAACAAAACTGATTGAATTTCAATCTTTCCTTCATTCCTTGTTTATCATCTGTTGTTCAATCTTGTAAAGAAGCCTTAATGCGAACATCTGAAGGGAGTAAAGTGGGGGGGAGGAGACCATAGAATTATGGATCTCTAAAACCACCATTGATGATTCCTTCCAAAACAAAATGTTATTTGAGGTCTCCAGTGATCTATATTTAAGTTCTATTTTTAAAGTTTTATATGGGCCATACTTGATTTACAACTGGGATACTCTAACCTTATAATTACCTCACATTTACCTGTATTTTGATGTGGATAACAGCAGTTATAAATATACTTTCGAGGACTTCTTTCGTTTTTCTTTGGAGAAGAATCTTTACTACAGATAATGTTATAGTTAGGACTCATTAAATGGTAATTATTAAATGATTTTAGGTATTTTCTAAACACTTGGTTAGGGATTATTTTGTATATTATTTTTTAAAAACAAAGCTAATTTACAAAAAACCAAACTGTTAATATTTTAACCTTCTGCGTTCTGAAATATGAACACTGTATTTGACTAGTATAATCTGAGGTCGACGAGTCAAATACAGATCCAAAAAAAAATCGGGTGACTAGGATTCAAAACGAATTTCTGTTGCCATAGCTTATACCTTGCCATCTCGAATTCTTCATTTACGATTACGACTGAATAGCTAGCTGTGAAAAAAACAGGACAGAATTAATTTATAGGCTATGTGTCTCTGAGGTTAAAAACCTATATTAACAAATGCTCTATTATTATGTTTACTAGAGCGATAACATTAAACAAACAATTTTAATCTAAGAAATTTTTTTTATATTAATAGTGTAATAATCATTTGCAGTAAAAATTATGGTAATTGTTAACCAAACTTTGTACTAGTTGTTTCAGTATTTGTTTATAAAAAAAATTGATAAAATAACATTTAAAAATTACAAATTCTGTTATAAATATTATAGTTACTAGACATTTTATTATCAGTAGGCCAGCTTCTAATTTGTTTTTCTTTATTGCCTTGCCGTTCATGCTAGGTAACGTAATGAGGATAACTAATTTTGTATTTTGAATTAATTATGTGAAGTTAAACTAATTTTAATTAAATCAAGTAGCATTCCAGCTTGAAAAATAGTCGCTTTGAGGGAAGAGAAAATACAACTAATTTACTTGAGTATTGGGAATCAGACTATCCCTATAAGATAGATTGACGGTATATAATCCATACACTGTAACATCAAGACGACTGTCTGTGAATAAATCTCTTGTACGGGGACCAATGCATTTGGGATACTTTAACTCCAAATAATGGCTCACTTTGTCAGGCCTTTTATTTAGTTCTTCAAAGTTATTTTTTTTTTGCCATGTTTCAATTGAAAATTATTAACTGTTTAAACGTTTGTTTATTAAATGTTTTTTTATAGATAGCCAATAATTAATGTCATGAGCTTTTGAAAGAAGATGACAAAATTTTGCAAAAATTTTTTTTAAAGTTAATTACCAGCCTAATTTTGTTATCTTTATACTTGAGAATTTGTTTTCACAAACTGTGTTTATGAGCCGAATCGTTTCTCTTTTAATTGTGCTTCTCTAGAAATAGTGCTTAATGTTAAAAAAATAAACTAAACATAATTGGACTGCATTTATTTTATTGACTTAAGTGCCTTTTTTTAGAGAAAAACATTCTTGGAGTAGTCAAAATTACTCCGATTGAAACTTTACTCTCTTTACTAGTTACAATTTTTGTTGAAGCCCTCTAAATTGAAGTTGCTCTGTTTATTTCAAACAATATCAACTTTTCGAGGAAGTTGCTAAGGTCGCTTATAAATTTAATTAAAAAATACGTAAACACCATAAGAATTATGAAAGTAATATCAGTAATCGTTAGATAATTGTTCATAATATGTACTGCACATACACTAAAATTAAAACGTACAATATTATTGTGAGTTTTAATACAAAAAGTTTCTGTATAGAGAGGTAAATTCACTTTAGGTAATATGGCTGTAAGATTATGTTCGCCTACAATATTACCAATGTAAAGAAATGTTATGAACCTTCACAACAAACGAGGTGCCAAACGCCGTTTGCATAGATCTTTAATTACGTCTTATGTACACAAAACGGAAAAACTCGTTGTCTCATCTCTCTGTCTTCAAAAGCTGAATTATTAAAATATATATTTTTTATTTTTTTATTCTTTGGGATCCCAATATATATATATATATATATATTCATATATATATTATATATTACTATATATATGAAAAAGGAGCGTTCATTTAAAATGTTGTTAGGTATTTTTTTTATTTCTGTTCTAAATTTGCAGCTTATTCCTACGTTCGTATTGCAATTATCCATTATTTTGAGATTTGTGGCCTCAATATTTAACACTAGAAAACGTATACGTCCGTTTTTACCTAACAAAGTTTTAATGATTTGCAATTTTGCTTAAGAATCATGAGACAATATGTAGGAACATTATACATCTCAAAAGGCATAAAATTAGAATATAATTCACTAGATACCAAACTAATTAAAAATTTCATCAAAGACAAACTTATTCGAATAAGATACGGAAGATGGGACATGAAGGATATTTGCTTTAGTTCAATGATTCACAATAAATTTTAAACTTCTTGTTAGTGAAGCCAATCTCAGCAGCTATTTGCTTGATAAAAGAGAATTCTACAGAATATTTCCGATTAATTGATGAGAATTATTCAGGTATTCTTGGCTATTAGGTTGAGATATTCTCTTTAAAAATGTGTTATTTACTTGGACAGACCCCTAACAAAGTAAACCAAACACCCCTCTATCTAACGCCTCTATCAGCTAATACCGAATTCATTTGGTTTAAGAATAGTTTTTCTATCGATTATTTATTGGTTGTATTGAAAAAAAAGTTTTATATAAGTATGCAGTATAAATAACTACACCAGATCAAAGTTATTTCCTATTTCATATCGATTAGAGTTACAATGATTTGAAATGAATCCTTATCATAGTGTTGTCTAGCAGTTAGTCGTGACATCGATGTAAATTTGCTTTCTCATTGAAACAACGAAGCAGTCAGGAAAAAAAAAATAATAAAATAAATTAAATTTTATACATTCATAAAATAAAAGGTTGTAGTAGTTAAAATATATTCAAATCTCCTGTTTTGCTTTATATTAATGTTTAAATACGGGACTTGAAAGGCGAATAATGGAATAAGTTTTTAATTAAAGGTCCCTGTAAGTAATACGAAGTTTGACTCTAACACTTTCATATTAAAATGAAACAGCTCCCAACAATCTTCAGTAAAAATAATACACTATCTAAAACTAATATGGATGAATTCATAAAGAAGCCCCTTAGCCTTTTCAGTTAAGTATATCTAATGAATTAAGGGCAGGCAACACAAATTTATCGTTTTTATAGATGATGCATGTTTGTATGATTTTTTTTTTTTTTTTTTTTTTGTGTTTTTTTTTTTTCTTCTTTTTGGGGGCAAAAAATCTGTGCTTTAATGAATTGAATTGCATACGACTAGATTTAATCTGATTTCTAGTTCTATCTAGATGATTAGTTTTGAAAATTAAAATCAATGCAGGTTCTTATTTGAAACTTCATTGTTCTTTTGGAAGAAACAGTTTGGTGATGGTTTTTAGCTGACCTTGTGTTTTAAGAGGGTATGAGGTTAATCTTAATTGGCGCTTATCAGTTAATTTTCAATTATTGATTTAATTGGAAACCACCAAAAATTTAAAATTGGATATAGATATGTCAGACACTAACGTACTGACTATAGAACTGAACAACGTTAAGATATGATTGTTATTACTGACTGATGGCGTGAGTACTGGGTAGACTCAGAGTGAGCGAAATGAAGTCACAGACAATGCCGCGCCAGTTTGAGAACATACTGCTGCGGCTGATCATCTGAACTCATGGTCGCTCATGTTACCATTGTAGACACACATCTCCTTCCTTCCTGTGTTACTGCCCATGATTGTTGAGTTAGATTTGCGTGTAATATTCGGTTCTATCCTGTTTAGTATACTTTCTAAAGGTTGCTTTATCGTATTTCTAGACCTAGTCTATAAGAAATCATCGTATAGTGCATTAAATTGGAGCAAAACTGATGAGGACAAAAAGGAGAATATTTCCTCTCCGAGAGTAAAAATTATTTTATGGACTAGGAACGTCTTGTCGAAAGTAATGGATTCCCAAGGGAGTACACATTATTGAAACTTATTTGTCGCTATCAGGTTTTTGGATCCTTCCTTCAGACGAACATTAACTGTCAGTATTTCTAGGAATGAAGGTGTTGTGACAGCGTCATATTTTAATCCCTGTCCTAATGAGGCCGTTGCTCAGTTCCAAAACTAAACCTCAACATTCATATTAAATCAAACATTCCTAAAAAATAGCTGCGACTAGCTCTTAATTCTTGTTCTAAATTTAATTTAAAAACCTCACTTGAGTATACACATAAAATCGATTACAACAGTTATTATTATTATTATTATAAATTGTGATTAAAAGATTTTCCCCTTGTTTGGTTATTTTTGGATGTAGAAACTAGACAAATATTTTGTAATTGGAAATTGAGAGAAACTTGCATATTATTTTTAAGAGTTTAAAGTGCAATTAAAAGGTACAAAGTAGTTTGTGTTTATAAATGAATTTGTGTGGTTATTAGTAGCATATATTACATTAAGGAAAAATAATCTCGTTAGTAAAATATGTTGTCTATCGCCGTTATTTGCCGCATATTAACTTCAAACCAATAAATTTTTCACTTTCTCAAAACGCCATAGTAGGGCCCAAGCTCTTTCGGTAGTTATCTAAAAATCCCAATGTTCAAATACAAATAAAATTAAAACGGATTTGTGATATACAACGTTATAGTATTTTACGCAGATATATAACTACGAGTATAGACTTTTTAGTTGGAAGGTTTTAAATCATTATGTAAACATGGAAAATTGGGTCGCAAAAAAGGAACGTTTTTCGTTTAATTTTTTCATCCCATGACGGGAGTTAAACGGCGTATGACTATCATTGGTTATGGTAAGTAGGGGGCTGTGAATTATTCAGATCTCTACCCAAATCTCTGCAAGATAAACAAAAAACCTTTCCTACCCAGACTCACCCTATTTCTGTCTGAAAGAAAACATGTCTATATAGATCCGTTATAATGAACTATCTGATTGTCCAAAGCATTAGTCAAATCCCATCACTTCGTCGGAGCTGTAAAAACGTTTTTTTTTTATCGTAACCGACGATTTTTCTCTACAACGAAACTGACCTTATATTACTTAAAATTTTGTATGATGGAGGTTCATTTCTATGTGAAGGAACACTCAAGTGCGATATATGAAATGTCACTCTATTGGGTTTTTGGTCTGAGCGTGCGCTAGCAGCCTATCACTAAGTTATCTGAACAAACAATTAAAATTTTTGTATTCTTGAGAGCAATATACAAATTTCATTTTTTAATAATTGTCTAATCTATCAGTACTTATTAAATTTCGAAAAATAAATAACAAGTTATAAAAACCTTGATATTTTCAAAATGTTACTTTTGCGAAAACGTGTTAAAGCGACACGTTGATGAATCCTCATAGAACTTACTGTATCTTGTGTATGTAGAAATATCACATTGCCTCAAAACAAAGTTTAAAATTTTGCAGATAAAATCATTCTCGAGATACTGTGGAATTCTGAATTTACCATTCTAAGTAAAGTAATTATAAACCAATAAACCGAGGTTTAAACCAATGGTTTATCATTGAGGATAAATGCCCCAGATTGTAGCAAGGACATAGAACAAAAAAGAGGCTAGGTGGGGTCATGATACTCTGTTTACTTGGATTCCTTTTTTACCACTTTAAAGCGTACTCTATTATACTTTTATTTTATTTTTTTATATCTTCAAGAAAGATTTCGTCCCTTTAATTTTTAACGGATTAAAAAATAAGAGCATAATCAGTTAATGAGGTTTACCATTGTTCCTATTGGAAAAAACTTAAAGATCATTTTACTATACAACCTGTTTCATATGGATGGTAGTCGGCTTATGGAGAATCTATTATACGGAATCTAAATTAAGTTTATTTAAGCTGAGGAACATTTTACCCTAATATAGGAAAAAAAACAATAGATATTCTGTTGGAATCAATGTTATACTATATCATTATTTTCTTGAATTATTAAATTAATCTGTATCCATTACTACGTGGGAAACGCATTGCATTTTTAATAGCAGCAAATTTACCTATGTTTATAAATTCATATTATACGTATAAAACACATGTATCAGTCTTTAAAAAAAGTACTCTTTTTTTAAGATTGCTCTGTTATAAATTCATACAGAGAATATAAACACTATTGACAAATCATTAATTGTTTAAACCTCTTTTGTTGAAACAAATATAGTTAAAAAAAAAAACTTGTAAACAAGAGGGAATACAATTTTCTGGGGTGTCCAAATTATGTACATTCCTGTACTATCTGTACAGAGTGTCATGTAAACCTACATAACGTGTGTCATAGAACCTATATTGACCAGGGACGGGTATAAACACGGTGTTACCGGTCTACATTTCACTGACTCTAGCAACAACCAGATGTTACAACTGACACTATCCCACAGATAAATACTCGGACTATAAGGGAGATAGACGCGCCCTACTAGACCACTTGTATGTTGTGCTTGGAATCTTGTTGTTTCGTGGAAACAGCTCCACAATAAATGCTCTCTGACTACAAGGGATGTCGAATACAATCGCCCTACTAGACAACTTACACGTCGTACTGACCATTGTTTCGTCAATTATGGTCCCCCAATAAATACTACACTAACAACAAGGGAAGATAAACAACGGCCATACTAGGACCACTAGCACTAAAGCTCGTCTTGTGCTCACCTTGTTGTTACGTTATTAGTGCTTAAGAGTAAATACAAGGGAGAATGTTACGTTCTACTACAGACTTGCGAACTAATTCCAACGTCGTAATAGGAAAAAAATTTGAACAATATTTGCATATTTTTATACTATATATCCAAATATATGCCATATATACTAAAGGATGATATTAGTCATACAGATATTTGAAGTTTGCTGTTTTTGAATCCACATAAACGAGAGACCGATGGACACATCGTCTACGACGTCGGTTTTGCATCTGAGTTATGTTCCAAAATCTCAGTGTTCAAATCCTGTCTGTGATCGTAGCACGCTTTTTCCCCATAAAGCCTGTAATTTATCTTACTCTACTATCCATTTTTAGTTTACAATAATTATATTCGTACAGGTCTTTAGCCAATGTCGATGGGCAAAATAAGGCTCTTTAAAAAAAAAGTTTAACCCATAAAACTGTTTTAAAAGTCGTTTTTTAATAAAACTGTATTTATGATAAATGTTTTAATTATCTTTGGACGTTTATGTATTTGTACAACCTTATTCCCCGAAGCACATTTTCCTTGGTTTATTAGCTCTTATTACACTTCATATATAAATATAATAAATATAATATTATTGACTCATCAATAATTTATATAAGTTTCCGATACCCTTCATTCGTGACAAACTATTTCATATATGTTTTTAAAAATAACATCCTCTATGAGTTTAGTTACGATTAGTTTCTATAATTGTACAATGTTAATTGCTCAATAATACTAGATTATAATGTATTAAATAATAAAGTATTAATCTTTCTATGAATGTATCAGTAAGAATATTCGTTATTTATATAACCTTCGTACTCATATATTTCAATATTTAATGAATGTAAAAAGCGTAGTACATTATATGTTTTTGTGAAGCTCGTAGCTTCTTGTAATAATGTAGAACTTTGCCATAATGTTGATAGTTACAAACGAAAACAAAAAATTCAAAAAAATTAAATGAACATATAAGTTACATTTCACACAATCCCACATTGTACAATCCTTACGTTAAAGACGGATAATGCATTGTAATTTACTTTCTTAGATTAATTTATTTAGAAGAAAGTCCTCACACAATTAACTTCTAATGTGAGTCTCCTAGTTGTCGTAGCTCCGAATTTGAAAACGTGTTTTAGAAACAAAGAAATATTACTTATTGTCATTCCTAATAATCGATTCAAAATACAAATTACAAATCTTATTTTACGGTTTTTAGCAATATATTATGATTTTAATGTATGTAACAAAACCAATATCTCAGTTATCATGTAAATTTTAAAGGAGTTGTATGTACAATTCGCAACCTGTTCCTGACTGTTAGTTTATGAATGAATATAAAATTTAATATTCAAAATCCAGTGATCTCTTGATGCGAAATTATCGTGTGAGATATTAGACTAAATGTATAAAACAGTTTCATATGATCTGAAATATTGGTTTCATTTGCTACAATTTTTATCAAAATTTATGAAAATTCTGTTTAATATATATTTCTAAATAATGGCTCATATACAGTTCTTTATTTAAATTTTTAATATTGAGTTTTAATGAGTATTACTATATGTATGAAAAATATTTAACAAGTTAGTTTTCTGCTAAACCAGAAAATCTTTTCTAAGACAGAAACTTAATAGTGTTTTAGTGATAGATCTCGTTAGACGCGAAATGTAAAGTCACCGGATAATAAGTTTCTCGAGATGCATTTCTTCATAATGCATTCGCATAATAAAACTGAAGTTAGGTTTAATTAAAAATAACCCCCTAATCATAAAATTTATAGAATATATGTCACCCCCCTGAACATGTCACAGGAGTACATATTGCAAAACCTTTATATCTAGCCGAAATTATTTGGTCCTGACAAATTTCTTAATTTAAATCATTTTTTTTATTAATGGTATCAATAAACAGATTTTACTTATTAGAGCTATTTAATAATTTAAATAGTAATATACATTTTAAGAGTAAGTAATAGTTAAAATTTATCAAATTAAATTAATATAACAACAGGCAAGAATTAAAAAAATATTTTTAGGGGCAATCCAGGGCATTTTATTAAACTCAATGCTTTTTACCAGTCCGTAGGAGGTATTATAAAATTCAGACAATTTTCATAGCTTTAAAATATTATTAATAGAAAAATAGTTCAATCGTGAAACAAGTATTACATTTATGTCGGATATTGTTCTTGACATTTAAGGATTTAAAAGTGTAAAATTTTTATTCGGGACTGTGGAAAGTATCATATTAAACAAAATAAAATTACAATACGTTTTAATATGTAAAATTGATCCCTTGTTTAGCTGGATCAAATATCCGTAATATCTGTGAAGCGTTGATACTAATTATCTCAGTTGATTGCTTGGTTGACAGATATAGTTGCAGGTTGTCTGTTGTTCTCAGCTACACATCCGTATTGTCTGTTAAGCATTGTTTGAGTTGAGCTCCGAGTTACAACGGAGTTATCATGTGTTCCTGTCTTTCAGAATATAAATTACAAGTTAATGTTATTCATCTACTTTCACACCTGTTCTGTATTCAAGGATACACAAAACGAATTCAGTAATCCCTAATACCTCCAATACTTTATTTAAAGTTTTACATTTTGGTCTCCACTTCTTTGTACTTAATTTTTCACGCCTAATATTCTCCATTCTCAATTTCAAATTTTATTCATAATTTCTTTACAACTTTAGGACGGATAATGATATAGTGATATGTCTTGCATTTTCTGTATACGGATGTTCCACTCTCAGGGCTCATCGGGTATTGATATTGGATCAACCTTTGGAGTTAATCTACCTAAAAGACAACAGATAGAAAATGCTCTGGCTTGACCTCCACCATCTGAATTCTAGTATTTTTTTTATTTTAAATGGTTCTTAGGTAATCGAACGTGCATTTATTGCTTTTTAAAATAGGAATATATTTCAGTCCTCAAATATTTCCTTTAATATTAAACAATATAAATCCATAGTATAATCATACTGCTATACCACGAATAATAAATTTATTTTATTAATACAGGAAAAGCAATTTAAATTTTTAGGGTAGGATCTTATGTGTTTTCTTGTTAACTAATTTTCTTATTGACTCGTTGAGGACCAAAGTAAAATAAACTAAATGTTTTTCAGCAATGTGATCAACATTAAACTTATAATACCAAAGTCTCACTGTTTGACTGTAACCTTCCTCCAAAAACATCTCTTTGGTCAAAATTTTAGATACTGGATAGAAGATTCAAATGTTGCTTTATTATTTCTACTAGCGCACAAATGTTAGATCCATCCATTAAATAGTTTTCTATGAATGGAAGTAGAAGTCACTATCGTTCTACAAACATGTGTATTAAAGTAACCGGTTGTTCGGAGTTATACAAGTTTAAAAGCAACATAAAACACTTATGGTTCTTTGTCAGGAAAATATATATCTGAGACAAGAGTACGAGCCAAGCGTTGTCACGAGATGTGATGCTTGTGTGTGAGAGAGATGTTTGAGCAGTTTGATTCTTGCCTCGGGTGTTTGTCAATGATACGTTTGCTGAATGTAAATCAGTTCTTACCCTTTCTTTCTTTATACGGAATACATCGGGATCGATTGCGTTGACGTTTAGGAGTATGCATGCTACAAGACATGACGCTTTTTAATTTGCTGATTACTAGCGAAGCCTATCACTCGAGAGTTTGAGAAAAATTAATTTTTATTGTCTGTAAATTTGTACGTTATTCTGATTGTAATGTTTCAATGATACCTCGCAAACAAATTGTTCAATGAATTTTTATACTTTGAATCGAGGTTCATTCAATTACAGTCAGCACTACGTATTATGCCTTAAGGAATATTTCAGGATTCATTAGGTGACAAAATTAATTTATCTATTAAAAAGTAATTTTTATACCTTTACTTAGGACATCTTGTGAATTAAATGAGCTACAGATTTAACCTACTGAAATTAAGTTTGAACCAAAACTTAATTTCTTCTCAGACAAAAATGATTTCTATGATAGCGGCATCCCCAACCATGGAATTTGTCTGAGCGTCATTGAAGCCTATCATTCAGTAGGTTTGTACAATGTATATTTAATCTTCTGGGGATGTTAACATTTCCTTTCTCTATGATTGTCCAACTGTCAACGGGACATATTTAAAAACGAAATTAGCTTTATATATTTTAAATATTTCATGCAACCTCAGCAAAACCGTGTTTACGCGGACACGACTTGTGGCGTACAACTATCTTGTATATAACAACATCGTTATCGTTGGTTTTTATGCAATCAAGTCAGAGATACGCTCTCCCTTACTGTAAAATGCAGAGAGCTCCAACTGTTTCTCGTTTCCTTTGTTTGGCTTCGTTTTGTAATGTGGATAAAAACTGCTCCCAACATTAGATCGGTAGTTAACATGAAGGTAACTTACTGATAATTAATTTTCTCCCTCAAGTTTCTGTACGATAGAAGTAAAGTTAATATTAATAACTTATAACATTTATAACTAATATAGAATAATAAAACATCGAACATAATCATGAATAGAAAGCTTTAAGTTTTAAAATGCAGTTTATGAGCATTGTCAACATAATTTTACCAATTAATTAAGACCTTTTACCTATTAAAAACTTTCAAAAATATCTAGTATGTGGGTATTTATTGTATATTCCATTATTTTAAACAGTTGGAATTACTCTTTGTGTTTTTATTGAAATATTTACAAATACAACAAAATAGTTTTGTGTAATGTCCCAGTGGTTATTGCAAGTAATATTCGAATATTGTCTTTATTTGAAAAATAGAATAAATTTGTCTGACTAATGAACATTCTGCATATTACGTTATTATTAACGTGTACAATTTTATCTAGGATGTTTATTGAATTGATATCTTTCATACTCACGATTTTGCATATACAATAAATTTACCCGGTACTTTATCTATTGTGCACGTACTTCTCATGGGGTCTCTGGCTTTGACATGAGGTAGTAGTTTAAACCAATGAATTGCTGTTTTCATTTCTTCTGAAATCACCAATGTTAGTTGTTTTCTAAGATATCCAGTGGTAAAAAAACTTTTAACACAATTAATAGGCAGGAATGTTTTAAACCGACTCGTTTTAGTTATATTATTTTTACTTTTTCTCATTCTAAATATAGTATTACACCTAATTTATATACAAAAACTAAAAAATAATTACATTATTTATTTTTTGTAACATTAATTATTGGAAGTGTTTGTTGTACAGTACAAGTAGTATATTCCAATAAGAAGAAGCTAGTAGAATGTAAAGTAATAATTGTTCCTCAATAAAACGTACCGTCTATTGACATTTTTTCACTTGAAAATTCTCTACCCTTAGTATCACAGTCTCCAGGATCCACTATTATATTCTCCATGTACACATATTTGTGCAAAGTTTGAAGGCTTGTTCTAGAATTATTTAATTGTTATAAATCTGCACAAGGAGGCAAAACACGCCAACAGATACTGACATTCTCGGTCAACGTTTGGGAGTAACTTCGATATCAGCTAATAAAGTTTCAGTTATAATGTTACTAAATATTTATCTCTCTGAGGCTAAAAGCCATAGTGAAATAAATTTTCTTCTCAACCACAATTTTTGAACAAAAGTTTAAAAAGGTTCATTAAAAGTTTTGAAGAGTGACTTGCGGACAACGTCTGAGGCCAAAGTTGAGTAATTGATCTTGGCCCAAATTTAGCTACTTCGGCGCCTCGTCACTCACAGTCACAGCTGATTTCTTCCATCATGACTAGGCTTCACATACATTTATTTATTTTTCATTAAATTTTCTTTTTTATTAAAAAAAAATCAATGTAATGGATGCCTAGCTACTAAATTAGTTACAGTTCCAAATATTAGAAGTGGTCACAAATGAGTTAAAAGGATAATACAAAGTGATAAAAGAGTTTTTGTACAAGTATGAAATTATTACTTTATATATACGCTTTCTGATTCTCATTAAAGGTTAATCCATCCAGCTCTAAATCATGAAATCAAATGAAAGGACGAATAAATGTGATTGAGTTTTGGAATTATACTCTTATATAACTTGTAATACTATAGCAGAACTACGTTATTGTATTTTTTTGTCAAAGGAACAACAAATTATTGTATTTAGTCTTATTATGCTCATCTTTTATTGGAAAAATTACACAATTCATCAGGATAAAATGGTTTTACTAGATTATAAAGAATGCATGCCTGTACTAACAAGTCATTTGTAACTGTGACTAACTTAGATCGAGACATAAGCAGACAAGCACTGCTACACCATTCATCTTTTTGAAGCAGATTTGCGTCCTAAAGAACTGACCAGTTTTAGTTAATAATCTCGTGCGCCAGCAATGTTTTTTCTTAGCATGAAATAGATTAATATAAAATATACTTGGTTTCATATATTGATACATAACCCTTTGCTAATTCTCAAATGAAGATTCTCGTGCGTATTTGTCCCATGCTACTAGTTATGCTTACTTTTACACTGGTAAGGGAAGTCTCGTTCTTTAAAAGTGAGTTAATACAAAAACAATTATGTGGCAGCATGAACAGTTCTACACTAAGGGAAGTATCATTGATAGGCAGGCAGACAGAACCGAGCGCTTGACACGTAATGTAATATCACTCCTTTGAAACCCCTCACCTTTGTTTGTACCTGCATTTAATCCGGGTTAAAAGACTGAATGAAATTTATGATTTCAATTAATTTTTTATTCAAAAGATAGTGTTAGAACGTAAATATACGGTGTTAGCTTTTACCGTATCGTGGAAAATATGAAGTAAATATACAAAAATATTGCACAAAACAGACTATATAAATATATTGTATTCATACACATTAATTACATATCCAAATTCATACACAAAAGCTTTGACGCTTGTTCAAATACTATAATTATATAAACAATTTATAAATTTTGCGTTTCAAGGTGGAGAACAATTTTTTTTTCACGATTTTATGTTTTTTAAAGTAAAAATAAAAAAGTATGTAATCTGGAATGGTAAACTAAGGATAGTTTTTATGGACCCGTAAGATGAAAAATTACTGGCAATAATAAAGTATGTGGTACATTGATCACATCCATATTGCAACAGGCCACCTTTGGGCGAGCTGACCGTCTGCTTGGAAAACAAACAGTGAACTGAGGAATCACACGTTTATCCAAGTTCACTATTTGTTTTCCGAGCGGAATATTGTCTCGTCGCAAAGAGATAACCTTTTTTTTATATGTATTAGTAAAAAAAAAGGAAAATGTAGAATATATTTAATATTGTAGTACTTTATAAATTATTTAGCAATATATTAGTTTAATTTAATATTTTGGCATAATATTCTACTTTTATAATTTAAAAACATTTTCATTAAGTACAAATCAAATTACTTATGCTCCAATTTCCTTTTGAAGATTTAATTAAATTAATATTTTTGTGATTATGATTTAAAAAGCTTTTTATTAAAACTATTATAATCAAGAAATGTGTGCTGTACTCAGTTTTATAGTTTTTTAGAGATAAGTGTTTTACAACGCAATTTCCTTTCACAGATTTTTTAAAAAGAATTATTAATAACTGTAGGGAAACTCGACTCATGTATAATTATGTGTGTAAATAATGCAATGTATGTTACATGAATTGTTTTCTACAGATTAAAGTCCGTATATCAAACAGCATACGTAAAACTAAATCAAAATACATAAGTGTTTTTACTATGAAACTGTGTATAATATTAACTAATTAATTTTATGCATAAATTCTGTGAATGAGGATATTTCGGTACGGAGAATCTTATTTGGTGCTGCCAATCCAAAGCCTTTATAAACGTCAAATTATAATAACGTTTCTAGCCTCGCACCACACAATAATTTCATATTAGAAAATAATCTGTATTAGTACTACAAGAAATATTTCTTTACTACAGTAACTGTTCCATGCAACCCAAAAATACAAAGTGTAAAGTCGTTAACAGTTGTGGTCCTGTTTTCATGTTTTGAATTCTCGGACGTGATACAGAAATAAAGAGGTTTTTTTTGATAGAATAATTGTTTATTTGCTCTAGTTAGTAATCGTGAAGGAAAAAGGATATTCTGGATATTTCATAGTGTTCAGTGATAAAAAAATCAGTAACACTACGTTTCGTGATCTAAAATCCAAAAATCCAGAAAGAATCCTGTATCCTTCACAATCTTCCCATCGTCAAAAAATAAACTTCAAACAAAGAATTAGTGGTTATTCTTAATAGTTATTACCTTAGAGACGCCTTTGCTGAGACGCTTATGTTAAATATCGAAACATCAATGCTAAGATTTATTTAATGGAAATAAATAGATTTATTCTTAGTTATACATGTATATATGTATTTTAGTTTAATTTTTTATGGGGTTAAGTGGTAGAGAGGACCTTTATAGTCCTAACTTTCGCCTCTAATAAAGACATTTTTTATTTCATTCATTTCATCAATGGATGTAAAATATGTAGTACCCATGTTATTAAATTGAAATAAATGAATAAATAAAATGTATTTACATATATTAAAATCAATGACATAAGGTACGCAATTAGAGACATTTGCGAAATATTTTGTAAGAAAACTGAAATGTGAAGCAAATTAGGTAGATATAAACTCTGATGCTGCGAGAAAACGGAAGCGGACAAGAAATATTTTGAGTATAATAAGATTTAGAGGAAAACAGGAAGTCCAAGTGAGAAGCGAAATCTTATAGTAACTTTCTTCTCCAAGTGGTAAAACCGTGATTCTACTTACATTTCACATAAACTGTTGTGTGTTACGTGTGGCGAAAGTCATGACGTGGAATTTAAAGATTTACCAGTTTATCTCATATATTTCTTGCAATGACCAAATAATTTAGTGCAAAATTGTAGTGCACTGATTTCATTTTTTGAATAATGAAAAATTTGCTTAATTTTACCTGAAATATTTAATAGTTCTCAGAGTATACCCTTCTAAGTAGGCATTATTTAAATGTAACCATTAGTTTTAAATTTATAAGGGTTAATCCAATTGGAAATATTTGTTATAAAGGCTCATAACACTGGTGGTCAGTGGAAGATATCCAATTAAATTATTATTTATGCGTAATATGATATGAAGCTGAATTCAAACAGTTTATTGATTGCACTTCAAATACAATGCATTAACCCTCTTTAACGTAAGCATTGTAAAATGTGTGAATTGTGTGAAATGTACTATTTATGTTAGTTTAATTTTTTGAATTTTGTTTTCGTTTGTTACTATCAACGTTATGGCAAAGTTCTAAATTATTACAAGAAGGTATGAGCTTTACAAAAAACTTAAAACGTAGAATATACTACGCTTATCACCTTCAGTAAAAATCTACGATGCAATAATGAAATCTAGGATTACGAAGGTTATTTTTATATAAATAACGAATATTCTTACTGATACATTCATAGGAATGTTAATAATGTATCATATATGCATTATAATCTAGTATTATTGCGCAATTTCACATGGTACATATAAAGAAACTAATCTTAAACTAAACTCATAGAGTAAGTTATTTTAAAACATTTATGAAATAGTTGTCACGATGAAGGGTATCGAAAATAATAAAATTATTATTAGATTTATTTAAGAAGTTTATAAGAGCTCTAGCCAGGAAAATGTGCCTCTTGAATATGGTGTAAATGTACATACACGTCCAAAGCTAATAAAACATCTCTAACTAATACAGTTTTATTTAAAAACTTAAAACACTTTATGTGTTTAAATTTTTTTTAAGAGCCTTATTGTGCCCATCGGCATGGGCCAAAGACCTGTACGAGTATATTATTAAACAGAAAATGGAGTAGTAGAATAGATAAATTACAAGCTTTATGGGGACATAGAGTGCTGCTACGATCACAGACAGGATTTGAACCTGAGATTTGAACCTAACTCAGATGTAAAAACTGACGTCTTAGACGATGTGTCCCATCGGCTCTCTCGTTTAGTGGATTTTAAAACAGCAAACTTCATTATCTGTATACTAATAACATCTTAGTATATTATGTATATATTTGTATATAAGTATACAAATATGCAAATATTGTTAAAATATTTTCCTATTACGGACGTTGGAATTATTCGCAAGTCTTGCAGTAGAACGTAACACTCTCCTTGTATTTACTATTAAGCACTAATGACGAAAACAACAAGGTGAGCTCAAATGGCTCTAGTGCTAGTGGTCTAGTATGGCATGTTTATCTCCCATGTTGTTAGTGTATTTATTGGGGACCATAATTGACGAAACAAGGTCAGTACGACGTGTAAGTTGTCTAGTAGGGCGATGTATTCGACATCCCTTGTAGTCAGAGCATTTATTGTGGAGCTGTTTCCACGAAACAACAAGATCAGCACAACATACAAGTGGTCTAGTAGGGCGCGTCTATCTCCCTTGTAGTCCGAGTATCTGGTTGTTGCTGATGTCAGTATATGTAGACGGTAACATCGTGTTTACCTGTCCCTGGTCAATATAGGTTCTATACACACGTTATGAGTTTACATGACACCCTGTACATAGTACGGAATGTACATAATTAAGACACCCGAAAATTGTATTCCCTCTTTCTTTCAGATTGTTTAACTATTTTTTTAACAAAAGAGGTTTTAGACGATTAATTATTTGTCATAGTGTTTATGTTCTCTTTGTATGAATTTATAACAGAGTATTTTTGAAAAAGATCACTGTTGTAAAAAGTCTGATGTATGTAGCCATGTTACGTATAATATGAATTGCATAATACATAGCTAAATTTCTAGCTATTTAAAAATGCGTTTCCACGTAGTAATGGATTTAGATTAATTAATTATTTCAAGACATTATTGATATAGGAGCACATGTATCAACAAAATTCTTTTTTTTCCTGAATTAGAGTAAAACTCCCTCACCTTAAAGAAACTTAATACAGATTCCGTATATAGTCTCTAAGGACACCATCCATATCAACAGGCAGTAGTTAAAATGTCCTTTGAGTTTTTCCAATAGGAACAAGGCCATAAATGACTATGCTGTTATTTTTAATCGTAAAATTATGGAAGATTTTTCTTGAAAATAAAGAAATATTTAAAAAAAGGTATATAAGAGTACGCTTAAGTAGTAATAAAGGATCCAAGTAACAAAATATCATGATCCAACCTGGCTCTTTTTTGTTCTATACCTTTGCTACAATCTGTGCATTTATCCTCAAATAGTCATTGGTTTACCACGGTTATGGATTTCTAATTAATTGCTTAGAATTTATGAGTGTGAAGGTAATGGTAAATGGTAAATTCAGATCCACAATATCTCTATAATGATTATATCTGCAAATATTAAACTTTGTTTGGCATGTGATTTCTACATAGACAAGAATAAGTTCTATGAGGATTCACGTGTGTCGCGCAACACGCTTCGCTGAAGTACAATTAAAAATTTCAAGTTTATAGCTCATTTTATTTTCGACATTTCCTAAGTACCGATAGATAAACAATTATTAAAAAAAGAAACTTTTTTTATGCCCTCAAGAACACAAAATAAAGGGTTTTTTCAGGTAACTTAGTGACAAGCTGTAGCGACGCTCTGCCACAACCCATGGAGTGACATACACATAATTGCACTTAGTGTTCCTCACATATAAAATTATTTAGTGCACACTTTTAAGTCCTATAGGTCAAATCGTTTTTTAATAAATCGTGTGTGCAAATAGTAAAAATATTGTCCAGCTCCACAAGTTTTACTCTTTTGCTAAGGCTCGGACAATCTGATAATTCATTACAAAAGAGCTATGTAGGTTATTTTCTTTCAGACAGAAAAGGTGAGTCTGAGGAAATGTTTTTTTGTTATTTTCAGAGATTTGGGCAGAGATCTGAATAATTCAAGTCTCCTACTTACCATAACGATGATACTCCTACCCGTTTTCTCCAGTCTGGGATGAAATTAAACGCAATAGCGTTCCTTTTTTTTGCGCCCATTTTCAAGTTCTATATGATTAAAACCTTCCAACAACTAACAAGTCTATAGATATATCTGCGCAAAATACTATACGTATATATCCAAAACTTTTTAATTTTATTTGTATTTGACAATGGGATTTTGGATACGACCAAAGCGCATGGCCAATATGTTTATGGGAACTTAAATTACAGTTTAAAAGCAATATGGGCAAGAACGTATAGACAAAAATATTTAATCGCATAAAAATAAATTTCTTAATTTTATATTACTTCCCATAACTACACCAATTGATTTATAAAATACAAATTACTTTTGTATTTCAATTTGTTAACTCTTATATAAATGGCAAATGCCCACAATTTTAATTGCAAACTATTTTTTATTTTTTAGATCTCAATATTAACCTATAGTTACATAAATTCTGACAGATGAAACAAGGAAAAATATTGTAATCACAATTTTTAATAATAGTAATAATAATATACGTATGTAGTTGGTTTTTAACGCTAAGAGAATTTTTAACATAAAATTTAGAAACAGATTAAGAACTAACAAAGGTATGTTTAAAAGGTTTGATTCAATATGAACGTTGGGTTTAGCTCAATTGAACAACCTCACAATACTCGTAGGACAGGGTATGAAATGTGACGCTGTCACAACCTTAAATCCTACAATCTAGAGTTATGTTCGTCTGATAAGTTCAAAAATCTGATAGCAAGAAGAAGCTCAAAATGGACTCTCTCCTTCACTTTGCCATCAAAGACACCTTGTCCATATAATATTGTTTACTCTAGGACAGAAATTATTCTCATAGTCTCATCAGTTGCTCAATAGAGTGCGCTACGATGTTTTAGACTCGATCCCGGAATGCGGTAAAAGAAACCTTTAAAAATGTACTTTCTAAATTAGATGGACCCAATATTACATACGTCCACTAAACAATCATCGGCAGCACAGGAGGAACTAACCTGTGCGTCCCCAGTGGACATAGCGAAAATGATTCAGATGACAGCCGCAGCCTGCAGTAGGTTCTCAAACTGGCGCGGCATTGTCTTGACTGAATGTCGCTCACTCTGAGTCCTACCCAGCACTCACAGCCATCAGTCAGTAATAACATCATATCTTACGTGTTCAGTTCTATACCAGTATGTTAGGTCGACAAACATAATCGATTTTTAAAATATATGCCGCTCTTTTGCATATAAATATTACTATCCGAGGAATAAAAAAATAACAAACATGTATTTTAATATCAGCTTTGAAAACAGAGAGAGACACAGTTTTCCGTTTGTGTACATAAGATGTAATAAGGATATATGAAAAACGCGTTGGCACTTTGTTGTGAAGGTCGTAAAACTTCTTTTACTTGGTATATTGTAGGTAAACGTAACCTTA